>NW_028293045.1:0-176771 GCF_960531495.2 Zeus faber | reverse complement strand
CATGTGTGATAGAGGTTTTGTGTGTGTATGTGTATGAACAACCTCCTCAAATTGCCCTAGATAAAAGGGCAATATATAAAAAAAAAATACAAATAAAAAAAAAAAAGTTGACCTGTAATAACCTAAAAGACCACTAGTGGCGTAGCTGCACCAGAAACACATTGAGATCCGAACATTTGAGGTTTCCCCCTCCCACTTCTTCCCATGTCTTTTGTTCTCCTGCCATTCAAAAACATAATGGAAAAGACCCCATCCCCCAGACCCGGCACCAGTGAGATTCGTATTGAAGCTGTAGCTGAGCTCAAGAACAGAACAGAGCCAAAGTTCCATGCTTGAGAAACTTGGAAATTCCATAAATATGAACAAAAATGGATCAAAGCAGGGTGGTGGTCGAAAGACACTACCCCGACAGCAGAAAACCGCACCAAGGTGATAGAGGAAGAAAAAAGACTGCTGGCTGAAGCAGGAGTGGATGCAAAAAACAACCCTGGATTAATGGGGGCTTGAAAGCGCAAGTTAAACAAGCAGCGTGCACAATGGGCGCTGGTTCAGCACATAATGACGGCATGGATTCGAGCGGAAATGATTGTCGAACGTCGCAATAAAATCAGAAATGCCGCAACCAAGGCAGTGGTAGAAGCCCAGAAGGAACCCTACCCCCCACAAGAAGACAAGTTACCACCCCTCCCCGAACCCATCCCCCAAGGTCACACCCCACTCCAACCACACACCACCCCATCCCGCTACCCCTCCCTGCTGGCCGATGAAGAAACACATCGGCACCCCCCCTCTCCGTACAACCCTAAGACCGAGCACACACCTGAAGCAACAGCGCCCCCTGTGCTGAGCAACCAGAAAATAGCCACCCCACCCCCGCCAGAAATACAAGCACCCGTATTAGTAATGGAAGGCCCGATCCAAATCCATTTCCGAGTACAGCCCTCCCCAAAGCCATCTGACAGTGAGAACAAGGACAATGATCAGACATCGCCCCCTAACGATCAAACAGACACAAAGAGTTTCTCTCCTCTAATACAGAGGACGACGAATGCACTTGCCAGTCCTACAAACCACAAAAAGACATCAAGAAAGGAAAAAGAAATGTACCACAAGGGTTAGCCACGCAACTGTCACACTGACTGGACAATGTGGCCCACTACCAGAGGATGCCAACACAACCCATGTTCATCTCATAGCACCTCCTGCAGACGCTACAGCCAAACAACAACCCAAAGAAAAACAAAAGACCCGAAGCCAGCCCACACCTTCACCTACCCCTGTAGTCCCCAAATACACCTTTAAGAAAACAAAACAAAGACACCCCACCCCCCTCCGCTCCTGGGAAGAAGAACCCATGTCAGACCACGAGACTAAGACAAAAAAGTGGTCATTCAAAAACAGTGGCAGCTCCCGGGGAGAGTACACAAACGACAACAGAAGAAAAGGAACCCTTATAGCATCATCCAAAAGCCAGGCCAGAAGATCGTCAGCAATAGGGATAGTTACCCGCTCGAAAATTAGACAACGAGAGGAGGAACAAAAGCAGTCCGCCAAAAGAGAAACATTTGTTCCCTGGTACCACCGCGACATGCAGGCCCTCAAAGGCAACCTATCAGCGTTGGACAAAGGAGCTGCAGCATGGATCCGAATCTTCGAAAACCACACAGCGGCTGACACACTAGCCCTAAGAGATGTGCGAGCCATTCTCCGCGCCACAGCAGGAAACATCACCCTGACCTCCCTGGAAAGAGAAGTTAGAACCCTCACCATGGCACACGAGCACCCATTCGACCACATGCGGAATGACATATGGACAGCCATAGGAGAAACCTGGCCGACCAGACGCAACACAGTGGCCCTGGCAGGCCTGAGATTTAAAAATGGGGAAGAACCACACGCCTATCTCACATGAGCAAAGGAGCTCTGGAGTGATAGCACTGTAGAACGTCATGACCCCTGCCTAGTGGGTCTCCCCATGTACATGCAGATGCCAAATGCCAAAATGGCCTCCCAGGAGATGTCAGGCTGTAGCTCGCAGACACAGTTTGACTGTCAGACATGACCGAGAGACAGTGGGAGAGCCATCTCATCCATCACCTGGAAAGACACATCAAAAAGCAAGAAGACGAATTCCTGGAGAAAGATTCCATACAAACCAGACTACTAAAAATGCAGGTAAAAAAACTGGAAGATGAAGTCAATACGGACAAAAAGAAGAAAGCAACTGTGCAAGCAGTAGTCACCACCCCTGAAGCACAGGCCCCGCCCCAAACCGCGCCACTACAATGGACAGGACCACAGCCCCTAACTGTAACCCCCGCCTACCCACCAGCCCAGCACCTACCCCAATGGCAGCAGGCCTGGACTCCCTATGAATATCCCCAGCGGCAGTATCCAGGGGCCCCCGCACCCTCATACCCCCAAGGCCCCCCCCAATGGCAGCAACTGAGAGGGAGAGGACAATTCCAATCCTCTAGAGGATGGGGAGGACCCGAGAAAACTACAGGATGTTTCATCTGTGGCCAAAGTGACCACTGGGCAAGGGAATGCCCCCAGAACCAACAACCCCAGCAATTATATAGAGGATCCTACCGCCCCCCTCAGAGAGGAAGAGGAGCTTCCTCGAGAGGAAAGGGAGGACCCCGCATGGACACCCCGCCATGGCATGGAGCATAGAGGCGCCCAGGGGACATGGAAGTGGTGGTACAGACAAAAATAAATGCCGAACCAGTAGTGCCATGTACAATCCAAGGAATCACTGTCAATCCAAGGAATTACTGTCACTGTCACTGTCACGTGTCTTGCTTGAAGAACCTGGCCGCCAACATACTACGTACTACATACAACTATCCACTCGGAAATTACGGACTGTTGGATTCTCTGGGACGACACAAGTCCAACCCTTCACCGCACCCCTCCCTACCAAGATAGGTCCTCACAAAGTCAGACACCAATACCTCTACTCACCAAGCTGCCCCACCAACCTAATGGGAAGGGACCTTCTCCGAAGAACAGGGGCATCTGTGATATGTAACCTCCACGGTCTGGAAGTTAGTTTCTCTGAGCCAAAAGAAGAGCTAATACCCCTCGAACGTATACTCGTCTTAGGTGGAACTCCTGATACCACCCCCGACCCCACACTCACCGGCTGGTGGCATTTTGTAAACCTACCAACTCTGGAAAAAGTCGATGCTGGACCCGTACACTGCACTCTCTGTTTCACACGCCACCGTGATGACATCTATGACGAAGGCTGGGAAGCGAAAAAGGAGGGACGACAAGAACGACTCCAGACAACAGACTTCTATCTGGGCCACGAAGGAGTTGCAGCAGCGGTCCGCCTGACACCAGACCAACAATCCTGGTATCTACTTCACGACACCGCAGTTCCACATGTGACCCTAGCCGTAGAAGCCAACCATGCAGCCAAACAATTGGGCCCCATGGTCAAAAGAGCCCTCGCCAACCCACCTGGGTCCCCACAACGAACCCCCTGTTGCAACACATGCCAGACAAATCGGTTTGGAGAATAGGACACAACAGCTACGAACAAGGCATATATGAAAGAAATGTCCTGGAAAGAACTTATCAAGGAAGCATCGAAGAACACCCCCTGGCAGCAGAAATGTTCGCCCAACTACCGCCAACCCTCTGGACCACCGGCCCCTATCACGTTGGCTGCACACCACACCACAATATACACATCAAAGTGAAAGCCCACGCTGTGCCCATTTGGCAAGGTCAGTACAAGGTCAAGCCCGAGGCAGCTGCTCGAATAGCCTCCACCATTGAAGGCCTCTTACAAGCAGGAGTTCTACGACCAGCGGATTCACCGTGGAACACACAAATTCTACCAGTACCCAAGGCTGGAGGACACTCATGGCGCCTGGTCCACGATCTGCGACGTATCAACCAGGTGGTCCAACCCATTACTGAAAAAGTGCCCAACCCCCATGTCGCCCTGCATGCAGGCTCCCCGAGTCATCAATTTTTCACCGTCATCGACCTGGCCAACGCATTTTTTTGCCTCCCCTTGGCCAAAGAAAGTCAAGATATGTTTGCATTCACATTTAAAAAATGCTCTTAGACCTACACAAGAATGCTACGAGGATTCACATGCACGCCAACCATATTCAACGCCTGCCTGAAGGCAGATCTCAAGGAACTCCTACTCATCCAGTATGTCGACGATATCCTCATGGACATCACCACAGTAGAAAATTGCCTCACGGCCACCAAATCCCTGCTACGGCGCATCGCAAAATGTGGCTACAAAATCAGGAAGGAAAAAGCACAGGTCTGCCGCACAGAAGTGGTATTCCTGGGAAAAAGGATCACGGGAGATAAGAGATACATCAACCCGGAAAGACAACAGAGAATGCTCCAGTACCCTAAACCCACCACCGTGCAGCAAATGCTAGCATTCCTGGGACTCACTGGCTATAGCAGACACCACATAGCTGATTATGTGGACCACACTGTTCCCCCACGCGAACCCATTGCGGAAGCTGGCCATCGGAACGTCAAGGCACCACTCAACTGGACCACAAGTGCGGAGGAAGCGTTCATAAGATTGAAACAACTCATGGGGAAGGCCGAACACCTATGCACCCCAGACATCTCTTCCTCGTTCCATTTGGACGTTACTGAAAAGCACGGAATTGTCAAGCTGTGCTCTGGCAGCCTAGACACGGTGAGCGCGCGATCCTGGCTCACCACAGTTGCAAACTCGACACAGTGGAACATGGACTCTCCGGATGTGGACGACACACGGCTGCCATCGCACACGCCCTACGAGAACCGACCACATTACTTTCTACCACCCCACCATCGTGCATACCACACATGGAGTCAAATCCTACCTCGATCAAACGGATTTCACCTTTACCACACCAAAACACAAGATGCGCTTGCATGTCACCCTGGAAAGAGACAATGTCTTGTACACAGCTGATGGAATCAACTTGGCCGGCGGACTACAGTATGCAGATGGCACCCATGACTGCGTACAGCTCATGAAACTGGAAGCAAAGGGCCGCACAGACTTGGATGGAACATCTGACCCCGATGCAGAAATTGTCCTGTTTATAGATGGTTGTTGTTTCAAAGAAGAAGAGGGAAATAGAGCATCATACGCAGCCATTCAACAAATTAATGGACACCACGTCACCCTAAGAAGTGGGATGATAGAACAACCAGCATCAACACAAAAAGCAGAACTCGACGCCTCGGTGAAAGCATTAAAAATCTCAAAAAACAAAAATGCAAACATATTCACCGACTCAGCATACAGCTCACGTGGATGTAGCCATATGGATGAAAAGAGGACTCCAAACGTCAGCAGGAGCCCCGGTAAAACACAAAGACCTCATACTCGCCCTCCTGGAAGCTATACATCTCCCCCGAAAAATCCAGATCATCAAATGCAAAGGACACTCCAAAGGAAATTCAAACGCAGCCGACACAGCAGCAAAAGAAGCAGGAGGGAACCTAAAAGAAAGCGCAGCAATGATGATTGTATTTACTGAAGACAACGCCCTCAATTTGTCAGAGGAACATCTGAAAGAAGTGCAGAAAGAAGCGAAATGGAACGAACACTCGCAGTGGCAGAAGAAAGGAGCCACATGCACCAGCGGCCTATGGAGAAGCCACGATGGGCGCCCAGTAGCACCAGCCGCACTCCTGGTCTACCTCATCAAGGATGCACATGGACAGACTCATGAAGGACCCAAAAGAACCACCAACAGGCTCAAACAGGACTGGTGGCATCCCTACCTGGAGGAAATGGTGGCCAACCATATTGCAGAATGCGTCGTCTGTCACGAGCTAAATAAGAAGACAGTCTACCAAAGACCTTTGGGAACATTCTCAGTGCCCCCCTACCCCTTCAGAGAAATATGCATAGATTACACCGGCATGGGCAGGGACAACAGAGTACAAGGGTACAGATACCTACTCGTGATGGTAGATCGATTCTCCAAATGGGTAGAAGCAGTCCCTTGCAAAAGAGAGGATGCAGTATCTGTGATTAAATGGTTATGGAAAAAACGCATTCCTCGGTGGGGTTACCCCACAGTTATCTGCTCGGACAATGGATCTTATTTTACCAGCGATAAAAAACTCAGCCAGGTAGAACAGGCATTAGGTATCTCCCATAGATCTGGTTCAGTCTATCACCCCCAGTCAAAAGGCCTAGTTGAAAGTGCAAACCAGACGTTGAAAGAAAAAATGGCCAAGGTGCTGATAGAGACAAAACAGCAACTCAGTATGTCTCTACAGAACATCACAAAAACGACTAAACTAACGTGGGTAGATGCCCTACCCCTAGCATTAATGTCCATGCGAGACCTCTCCCCATAGTCAAACACATCTTAGCCCACACGAGATATTAACAGGCCGCCCCATGCCAGGTCCTCACAACCTACCAGCTAAATCACCCGCTTTTGATGATTTCCAGGAAGGTTTACCTGAATATGTCAAAGCACTAACCGCAGTATCTCGAGTTTTGTATTCACAGGTCAAGAACACTGCCCCAGACTGCCCCACACCCTGGTGGTCAGCCCCGGAGACTGGGTCCACATCAAGGTCCACAAACAGAAGTGGCCTGAGCCAAGGTGGACTGGACCTTGGGAGGTAGTGTTGGCCACCTCACATGCAGTAAAGCTCAAAAATAAAACTGGTGCTCCCTGTCACCACCTCTCCCACTGCGCCCCTGTCACCCCACCCGCAAGAACTCTCAC
Organism: Zeus faber; assembly: GCF_960531495.2. Classification (NCBI taxonomy): domain Eukaryota; kingdom Metazoa; phylum Chordata; class Actinopteri; order Zeiformes; family Zeidae; genus Zeus; species Zeus faber. Next base: position 170,031 of record NW_028293045.1, on the reverse strand, counting down.
AGAAACAAGGATCCAGCTGAAAGACGTAAGCATTCTGTAATTAACCATGTAAAAAAAAAATAATATTTTTTTTGTTTACCCTAGGAGAAGTCCTGGACCCTACACAGTATACATATTCTTACCAAGTGGGACCCCAATTATCGTATGACCAGTATATGACAAAGGTCAAAGAGTGGGGCCGAATGAAAGAAACAGTTCTTGTCATTTATGCCTATGAAGGACAAATCCTGGCATTCAATGTTGATTTCTGTTCCATAATAAAGTGTGATTCCACAGGGTAGGAGCAGTACCAGTGGAATGAGAAATATGCGTGGTCCACCAACCCTAGACTAACAAGTGACTGGTGGCTGGACGAGGTTTAAGGTACCCATATTGATTGTGGGGCATGGAGTAATGTGCTTATAAACACAGGAACCAGTAGGAGGAATTGCTACTCCACTCACGGAGCGTAGAACTAAAAGAAAATGCAGGAATGGATGATCACATCACTGGTTGGTTGGACTCTATGTTTTCCAAATGAAAAGGCCTCATTTTATCATGCATAATCAACGTTGCTATCATTGCTGCTCTGTTAATTGTATGTGGATGTTGTTGTATACCATGCATTTGTACTCTAGTGAAAAATGCATCATGACTGCGTTGGGAAAACCAGAAATACAAGCGTACATGGCATTGAGACAGAAGGAATGTGGCGACACCTATGTTGCTATAGGTATGGGCCTCCTTTCCCCAGCACCAGGACCCCGACATCCTCATCCACGATAACTGCATCTAGTTGATCATTTTGACACGCCCATGTATAGGACCCATAGAATATTAAATGCCACACTGGGACTGAAGAGTGTGCAAAGTTTTGCAATAATTTTGTAGTTTCTCAAGGCCCCAAAAGTCACGTAAACTGTTTTTTTGAACATAAAATTCAACGCGTTGCCACACCCGCATCGTGACGAAAAAAAAATGTTTTAATAACTTTTAATCCCCAATGAGTCTCAATCCAAAAAATCCCCCAGGAGAAGTTCACGAAAGTACAAAGCATAAAAAGTGGATAAAATATTACAAAAACACAGCTTTTTTTGGAACACGAAATCCAACGCTTTGCCACGGCCACATCGTGTGACAATTATTATTTTTTTTAATATCTTTTAATCGTGAAGGTGTCTTGTAGACACTCGCCAAGTTTGAAGCCAGATAAATGGCCTCGGAGGAGTTTACGAAAGTACAAAGCGAGAAAATGAACGGAAAGTGACTAAAATTACACATTTAATCCAAGAAGTTACAAAAGTGTCCCGAATTTTGTGAATTTCATGGTAAAAAGTGAATAGGTTTGATGTTTTGAAATTTTCAACAGGGTGTGTCGGGCCATTTTGCCACGCCCATGCAGGCAACTCATACAATATCAATTGCCACACTGGGACTAACAAGTGCGCAAAGTTTTCGTGAATTAGTATCTTCGGAACATGAAATTTTACGTGTTGCCACGCCACCCTAGAAAATAAAATAATAATTTTCTGACCTATTCACCTTTTTCCACGTAAACTCCCAAAATTCGGTACACATTTGTAACCTCTCTAGACTTGGAAAAAATATATATTTCCGCCATGACGGAAACCCAACAGGAAGTCGGCCATTTTGAATTTTCCTGACTTTTTAGTCATATTTATGCTTTGTACTTTCGCGAAACCCCTCCTTGGCGATTTATCGGATCGACTTCAAACTTGACGAGTGTCTACAAGACACCTTCACAGCTAAAACTTATTAAAATACATATATATTTTGGCACACGGTGTGGGCGTGGCAACACGTACAATTTCATGTTCCAAAAGATACTTGGAAATTCACAAATCTTTGCACACTCGTCAGTCCCAGTGTGTCATTTGATATTCTAGTGGTGCCATGCATGGGCGTGTCAAAATGGCCGCCTATTATCTCCTACATATTAGACATTGTGATAATATTATTCTGTTGTTACACGAGTGTGCATACATTCATTTTTGTACTGAGCCTGTAGTCTGCTATTCAACTATTTAACGCCCATTTAACAATCTTGGACCTATACCAAACAATGTTGTCAAAATGTGTGTCTCTCACCCAAGTGTTTAAGTCTATGTGCCCAGGTCAAAGCAGCCCTACCCGTCCCACTTGAAGGACCTCTACACGGCCGCTGACCAGGTGAATGGGTGGTGATCGCGACTTACAGAGGAAAAGCTGGAACTCTGCCAGATTCCTAGGACCTTTCCAGCAGGGTTAGGGACCCGCACCACTGCAGCAGCAGTTAAGGTGGTAGAACGACCAATATGGATACACGTATCTCATCGCAAGAAAGTTCCTACTCCCCTCTAGGTACTCGTTGAGGAGACAACGTGAGTGTACGCTGAACGCTGCTCACCCTGCAACTGCGATGGAACCACTTCAACCATACCTACATAGGCTACTTGGGTTACTGCCATTCCCCTTACCACAGCCGAAGAAATGTGTGTTTTGGAGGCAGTTATCGAAGGGGCTTTCTACACCAACATTGGCGCCCCACAGACGGCTCCACCGCTGGACTTCTGCTCCACATTTGATTACACCTGGCCACTTCCCACCTTGTTATATGGTCATCATTTTCCTTGGCCCCTCCATCAAAAGGACACAGATAAAACAATATCTCTGTATAAATGTATTGTACTCAATTTATACATCATTTTCTGATCCCTTTGCCTCAATTATATTATACTTAAGCATTATTGCATTTTCCTTTTGTATCATTCCACTGGGAACAACAGAAGGGAGTGTGAGAGAAAAATGATGATCAATGTTAATGAATGATATAATTCTACCACCAAGTGATGTCTGAATGCTGAGGCATATGTTTGTTTGGTGACGCCCGACTCTTTCACAGGAGATCTTACATTCCTGTATATCACTGTCACGAAAGTTTTAGTCGTTATCTCAGTTTTTCTAGATCGTAAAAGGACCATTTGTGTAAACACTCAACGTATGCTTTCCCGGCACTGAAAGTGTTCTACGTTTTTCTTTGTTAAAAAATGTTCTCAGCTATCACCTGTTCCGCTGATAGAAGTGACATCAATTGTTCCCATGACAGAACTGCTAGCGTCAAGCTCTGCTGCAACATCAGAAAACACTGTAGCACTCTCCATATCAGGATAATAAGGAGCAGCATCACTCTGACCTTTGACAAATGTTTGAGAGCGCTGCTATTCCTTCACAAGAACTGGCACATCACTGGCAGGTGTGGCTTTGAAGACACCTCCACAACGGTTGGTGCTGCCTTCCCCTAAAAAAAAGCAAGAGAATGAAATGCATGGACAAAATAAAACTAAAATGAAGTACTACTATCAAAAATGTCATTGAAAAAAGAAGAAAAACAACGAACAAAGCAAACCTGCTCCGTTCCCAGTGTCCTCTTGGAGGCAGTAGCTTTCTGCCAATGTCCCACCGTGGCTTTCCCATGTAAGCAAAGCAAAATTTTCTTGATATAAAATTGATATACAATTGTTGATATAAAAACAATATAAAATTCTCCACACTGGACAGCGCTAGAAAGATGCGATGGAACAAGTTGATAACGGGATGGATCATTCCGGCGACGCTACTGGTGTTGTGTCCACCTGTGAAATCATAGAGCAAAATGTCGATTTAAGACAATGTCTTGACAAAAGGCCAACTACACACATAACAAACATATTAAAATTGTTTAATGAAAATCGGTACACTTTGAGTGAATATCAGAGACTATCACAGTTTCCAGAGGGTCTTACCCCAACAATAACAGTGTGCAACCGATTATCTTTCTGCCCCTTCCAACCAGTCTCCACTCAAAAGGGTTAGGTGAAGGATGAGGCACGATGAGCTCTCCCTTCACAACCACTTTTGGAGAGAATGTTGGAAGTGACCTGCCGGGAGAAACCTTTGACTTTCGTGCTGTTGGCGGCGCTGTTGTCTCCAGTTGGCGATAAGCAGCATTTCACAGCAATGTCACAGGGCCATGGTTTCACAACATAGCAAAGTTATTCATAAAATAGCCATCACGTGACATGACAACAAATTGTACAATTGTACTTACACCATCTCTGCTTCACAGCTCTGGGTGGTTCAATGGGAAGTGGTTGGCTGCAGAAAAGTACTTGATGCCTTAAAACAACGATTAGGACGAATAGAAATATGCATACATAGATGTCAACTTTGTTCATTAGAAATATTTATTGAATTGGTTTGTCTAAAAATATATACTCCGTTATACATTTAACTGTACTAAAATTAAAATATGCTTCCCATGCATGCCGCCACAGGATGGTATTCCTCACGGAGCAAATAGTCAGACGCGGAAGGAAGTCCAGGACAAACACCTATACAAACACACACAAAAAAAAAGGTGTTTATTACAGTACATTTGTTTTCAAAATGTAAAATATGTTCTGCAGAGCTCACAAAGCAAAAGTATTAATAGTACCAATACTACCAAAAATGTACTAAACATGAAGCGTAACTTTGGCCAGCGACTGCAGACACTGACCAGGAGGCTGCGAAAGTCTACTGCTGCCTCGTCGATGGTCCTGCTGGCCGTCAAGTCGCTGCTAGGGGCTACAACACAAACTGCGTCAGGTCTCCGAGACAAAAAAGCATTCAGTACCTCGGTCCCCTGGCATCTTCACAAATCCATCCACAATGCTCCGTAGATGGGAGTCACCAACAAGAAGTACAAACTAGAAACATAGAAAGTCTTTTTTTTTCATGAAAATCACAACTTTTGTCTTCAAGTATTGTTCATAAATAATCAAACAAAAATACCTTCTTATCTGGAGACTCTGCTGTAATGACCAGCTTGTGGCTTCGTTCAGTCACGGTGGAAATTGGCTACAGGCGCACTTTCTGGTGATCACCTGTTTCTTAACAGACAAAAACCCAAAATAAATACTACTGACTTTCCACGAGGCTTCTAAAAGTGTTGAGGCACAATAGATAAATAAGAACAGCACAAGACACTAATTCGACAATAACATTTTGAAATGGCTCCATAACTTAGAAACTGATCATTTTCTAGAACAAGTGTACTGCAATTTAAAGCATCCAAAAACCTTACTGCTGGCTGTAAAGGTGAAACTATTTTTTCTATTGATTGGTCTATAGACCATCATATCGGTTAGTCAATTAACTCTACAAGTACCAGCAGAATGTAGAGAAATAGCTGTAGCTTGAATGTTATTCTCCCTTGTAAGTCGCTTTGGATAAAAGCATCTGCTAAATGACTAAATGTAAATGTAAATGTAAATAACAAGAATATAAACAATTAACAAAATGCGGACAAATAATAGACAGGAATACGAAGGTACGCCCCCCATTGCATGCTGGGGTTTTCACGTGGCATAGCCCATGCTAACGCGTCCTTGTGTCTCGTAAAATGTTTAGTGTTGAGTACATAAATCACGGATCATTTTTTGATGATACAAAAACTACTTTAAAAAATGATAACCCTCAAAAAGATTTTAGACCTGAATTTTTGAGCCTCATGGGAACCCCACCTGACTTTTTGATTACACAGGGGACCCACCATGTTATGGTCTATTGACATGCAAACTTTGACACTGAACACTTTTTTTAATCAATAGGTCAGATTCTGATTGAAAAATATAAACCTTCCAAAAGTATAATTATTAATTTGAAAGGATATACAACCAATTTAAGAAATCAGGCCTCAGGCCAACACCACTTAAACATATCAAAAATTGGAAAGTAAAGATTATTTTTCTACCTAAGCACGCTGTAAGTAAATGTAGTAAATTTGAGCATATTATGCAGATCATTTTCGACTTAAATACCGGTTCATCAATTGATTTCCAGATAAGTATGACAAATACCACATATACTTTAAAAGAGAGCACAGAATCAATTGTTATTTAATTTGATGGTTTTGACAGTATAATATTTTCTTCCAAACTTAATCGAACGGGGAATAAACCTACACCCACTGTACAAAATGTAGATAAAAAATTACAATTATTTATTATAAAATAAAAAGGAGCAGATGGCACAAGAAAACAAACAAGGGCTCACACAGGGCTCAGTAAGTCTCCTGATATGCTTTGTAACAAAGAAAAAGTGCAATGTAGTCACGCGGGGGAAGAGTAGTATGGTGGTAAACCCTGACCTTTGGCCTTTGCCTGCACCTAACTATCCATTTTCAATTAATCTGCTGATAAAAACCTACCCTACGGTGGTCGGCACGAAAACTCACTGCAAATAGACAAAACACAAGCAAATTCAGAAAACATCATCATCAATTTGACAACACAGGCAAGAGATGCAAAACAATGGAAACATTTGCACAGAAACAAACTTAAAAGCAATTCACCACGGACACTTCATTTGGGGAATATATCAGATATGATACACAAACATTTCTTGATGTTTTTATTTTAAGTTTGTTCCTTCGTGAACTTTTCCATTGTGTTGTTGCCTGTGTTGTCAAATTGATGATGACATTTTCTAAATTTGCTTGCGTTTTGTCTATTTACATGTATTTTCTTTAGTTGCAGAGTTTTCCCGTTGGCCACCGTAGAGTCAGTTGTTATCAGCAGATGAATTGACTTGCGGCCTTTGACTGCACCTAACTACTAATTATCAATGTTTTCGCCTGATAAAATCAATAACTAGTTGAACTCCAGTGTATACCTGGGTACTCAGGATGCCAACGAACAACACAAACATCATCAAAAATGAAGTTGCATCAAATGAACCAACATTTTTGAGCAACGTGAACCAACATGTTTGAGCAAATGCTTTAACAACTCTATTAATAAATTCTTCTCGCACTTTCGCATTGGATGGCAGTGATACGATTTTTTACATAGTACTTCAATGCAGTCCAGCTTCGCTGGTTTAGAGCTTCAGGTGAAGCTCTAATACATGCATCACACTCAGTCCTTCCCGGCACTTTACCACTTTCAATGAAAGCCTTCAGGTTCTTTTCCACCGCATGGACCTCCTCAGGTAACCACCTCCTTCTCTCAGAGATTTCTAAGATAGAAATAGAAATGTAAAAGGACAAATACAATTAGGAGTGTAGACCAGGTCTTTCAATCGCTGTATCTTTTGGTTACTCTATTCTCAATTCAGAATCAGAAATGGAAAAAATGGGGTATGAGTGGTTTTCAAATTTTGCTTTTTTGGAGATACAAAAATCTAAATTGAAAAATTATTTTTCCATTTCATGACCAAAGGATGAGTGAAATTTAAAATCAGGTTTGACTTTCATTTTTTTTTATTTCAATAGGAAAAAATAAAATCACAACAACATCATACAACAACATACACACCGATCAGCCACAACATTAGAACCAGTTACAACTATTTAGGACTCCAAAATTCAGTGGTAGATTTCTCATGCTGCTAAATCACCTCCATACAGCAATGTGTATGAACCAGCAAAATGGGATGCTGTGATTGTTCCAGATGTCCCACATGATCGCGACTTTATAAATGTTATCTTTTACTGTTTATCCTTAAAGTCAGGCACTGCCCGAGGATAACAGATATCATTGCAGAAAATATTCTATTTCAGCAGGCAACCACTTGTACAGCCGGCCCACCCAAATGACAGAGAGCACATATTGCTTTCATAAGTTAAAAAACAAAAAAACAAAATGCACAGCACAAACACAGTAAATATGAAAAAAAAATCGATAAGCCACGAACAACGTGCACACACGATGTAGGTCGCCCGCTGACTGACGCCGACGCGCCAACTACAAATTTCCACGGTCGTATCCTGGAGCAGTCAGTCGTAAGACGATGCTAATTTTAGCGACTATCGTATCTTGGATTAGTAAGTAGATGCAGTCATAAGTCGAGGTACCATTGTACCTTCAAATAAAGTCTAAACTGGCAAAAAACAGTCCGGACTCTCTCAGCACGCTTTGGTGGAGAACCGATCAAGAGAAACTTAGCTAGCGGGTCCGTCTGTCTGTTTGAAAACCGTCTCTCTCTCACAGTACCGTCTCCCTGCACCAACACACAGTAAACTAAATCTAAATGCTAGTTAACACTCCACTCCAACACACATTTAACTAAAGCTAGATACTGTGCATGTTAAAAACGGCTTTATAAAATAAAACAAAGTCATTAACTTTTGCATGCATAATCTCTCCGTGTTATATCGTGTTATAACACAAAACTGCTAGCATTTAACAGCAAAAACGTGTAACAATTGAAAAGTTAACTTTCTAAAACATTTTTTTTTCGGGCACTTACTCTATATCCATTTTATTGCCCCCGTTCTTCTTCTGCTGTTTCAATATTGGGCACAGTCACGGCATGAGGAGATAGGGTAAATATAGTGTGCTTCTCTCAGACGTTCTCCTCCCGCAATGCGGAAGCTTCTCCAAAAAATTACTCCATCCAAATAAATTATTTTAATATATTTTAATAATGCATTCCCAAAATTATTATTACATCATGCTAATGTGATCGTACAAAATATACCATTAAGATATTAAAAAAAAACGTCTATAATGACGCATTTTGATAACCAAATTATTATTTATTATTATGAATACGTGGATTATTCTTTGTAAAGAAGAACGATTGGGCATTAATTTAATGAGATTAAGTTTATCGCTGTTCGGCATAATTATTAAAATTACTACTATTCATTGTAGGATAAGATAGTAATCTTTATTAATGAGGGCATCAGACTCCCTGGACTCCTGCCGAAACGCTGACGGAGGGAGAGCGAGGGGTAACGCAGGTAGCCGAGCTCGCTAATGATCCTTCCCCGTAAACACCCCGTGGAGGTGATTTAGCTACGTCGCCTTCAGCCGTGCGCCACATTTCCCGGCCCCGCTCCTTGTAAAGCTCTGAGTCTGCCTACCCCCACCACCCGACTCCACTACCGCCGCCAAGCTTGCACGTCAATGCCGGGCTTCGTCATCGTCGACAGGTGAACCCAACTTGGCCCCTGTAACCCGTGAGATTGTTCCGCCACACACACACTTTGTTTATCCCCCCTATTATAAAAAAACAACAACACAACGGGCCGTGTCGGCCAGGGGATGTGTGCAGCGGTGGACTCTGGCCACACACAGAAGCAGGATGGCAAGCTCCCTGCTAAAGGGGGGGGGGGGGGGGGGGGGTCAGAAGGACCCTGGATGGCAGGGGAGCTCGGAGGGTGGGGGCAAACGAGCGTCCGCCCGCTGAACGTTGACAGCCTTTAGCAGCAGAACAACTGCACGGCAGCTCTGCTGGGACACGAGGAGCTGCTGGAGAGCTACTGGAGAGCTGAAGGCTGCGGCATGAGAGGAATTCATAACACAAGGCGGCTTCAGCTGTGTTGATATGACTTGCATCATTGTGTGTGTGTGTGTGTGTGTGTGTGTGTGTGCCGGGACGGTTTGTTATGTGAATGTGTGTGGTGGGAGAGGATATACACAGTGCTGTGAGTGCATATGGGTAGTACGTAGTCCTGTTTAAACCACAGTGTATAGGTTAACATGACTGTGTGTGTATACATACTGGATGTACTGTCACGACCAGAACAGGGAGGAACCCAAACGCACGACACAGGGACACGGGAGGCAGGCAAATAATAAAGTGATGTTTATTAACCGGGACGGTGGAGCTGGCCGGGGGGACCTGGTCGGGGGGGGATGGAGCAGGGCAGGACAGGGACGATGATGACCAGGAGATGGGGTCCAGGATCCGGGTGGAGAGACGGGGAACCAGGCTGGGTGGAGAGTCCTGGTCGACCAGCGGAGACAGACAGGTGAAGGGAAGGCGAGACAACAAGACATAAACTAGGAACTTGGAACTTGGAACTGGGAACTAGGAACTAGGAAGGGAGCCAATCGCTGACGCGGCTGACGCGGCTGACGCGGCGATGCAACTCGGGGAAAGCTAGTTGCTAACCTCCCGTTTATTAGGGCCTGGAAGACCGCTGGGGCATTTGACAGCCCAAAGGGCATAACAAGGTACTCAAAGTGACCGAGCGGGGTGTTAAAGGCAGTCTTCCACTCGTCCCCTTTGCGGATGCGGACCAGGTGGTAAGCGTTGCGGAGGTCCAGCTTGGAAAAGTGGGTGGCCCCCTGGATGGGGACGAAGACTGAATCCATCAGGGGCAAGGGGTACTTGTCTTTGATCGTGATATCGTTCAGTCCCCTGAAATCGACGCAAGGACGGAGGGTCTTGTCCTTCTCCGCAACAAAGAAGAACCCTGCGCCTAGCGGAGAAAACGAGGGACGAGTAATCCTGGCAGCGAGAGAGTCGCGGATGTGAGTCTCCATGGCCTCCTGTTCAGACCGGGAGACGTTATACAGGCGACTGCAGGGGAGGGGGGCGCCTGGCAGGAGGTTGATTGCGCAGTCATAGGGGCGATGACGTGGTAAGGAGCGGCCGGAGCGTAGCCCTACCGAGGAGTCGCCCTCTCGTGGCCGGACCGGGCAGGTGGCTCAGAGGTGTCCCAGCCGACCGCAATACAGAGAGGCACCGGTCTGTAGGCGGCGTGCTCGCTCCTCTGGGTAGATCCGGGAGCGACCAAGCTGCATTGGCTCGGCATCGGAGAGAGTCGGGGGACTTGTGCGGCGCCCAAGAGTAGCGGGCGCTGGAGACTGGGGCGTGGCCGCCCAGGCGGGAGGCACGGACTGGAGGCTCGCCCCCTCCCTCTCGCGATGGCGCTCCCGTAGCCGGTTGTCCAGGCGGATTGAGGTCTCCACTAGTTGGTCCAGGTCCGTGGGCTCGTCCCGCCGTGCCAGCTCGTCCCGCAACTCGTCGTTCAGGGCACGCTGGAACACGTCCTGCAGGGCTCCGTCATTCCAGCCGCTTTCCGCGGCTAGAGTCCTGAACTCGACGACGAGGGAGGCGACGCTACGGGAACCCTGGCGGAGGGAGAGGAGTCTTCTGGCGGCCTCCTTGCCGCAAACTGGGTGGTCGAAGACTCTCCTCATTTCGCGGGTAAACAGATCGTAGGAGAGACTCACGGGACCCCCCTGACTCCAAACCGCGGAACCCCAGCCGAGAGCCGCCCCTCTCAGGCAGGAGATGAGGAACGCGATGTGGGCACTATCGGAGTCGTACGACGACAGCCGCTGTTGGAAAACCACCGCGCACTGCACAAGGAAGGCGCGGCAGGTGCCGAAATCGCCGTCGTAAGGCGCTGGAGCCGGAACGTGGGGCTCAGGGGGAACGAGAGAGGCGCTGGGAGCCCTGGTGGGGGAAGGAGGGCAGGTCGGAGGAGCAGGGGAGGCCACGGGGGCCGGAGGGCCCTGCAGGCTGCTGACGGCCGCAGAGATGGTCCGGAGGTGTTCCGCGATGTCCCGGAGGACCCGGTCATGTTGCCCAAGCAACACTCCTCTGTCCCGGAGTGCGCGGCGGAGCCCTTCTGTGTCGGCTGGGTCCATGTTTTCCTGGCCAGACCGTACTGTCACGACCCGAACAGGGAGGAACCCAAACGCACGACACAGGGACACGGGAGGCAGGCAAGGGATGTTTATTAACTGGGACGGTGGAGCTGGCCGGGGGGACCTGGTCGGGAGGGGATGGAGCAGGGCAGGGCAGGGACGATGATGACCAGGAGATGGGGTCCAGGATCCGGGTGGAGAGACGGGGAACCAGGCTGGGTGGAGAGTCCTGGTCGACAAGCGGAGACAGACAGGTGAAGGGAAGGCGAGACAACAAGACATAAACTAGGAACTTGGAACTGGGAACTGGGAACTAGGAACTAGGAACTAGGAACTAGGAACTAGGAACTAGGAAGGGAGCCAATCGCGATGCAACTCGGGGAAAGCTAGTTGACGGTCTGGCAAGGAATGGCTAGGAAGCTGGGGCTAAATACAGTGCGGGTAATTGATCCCAGGTGTGTGCAATTGGGTCTGAGTAGGGAGCTGCAGATGGGGCAAGGGCGGCCTCTAGTGGCGCTGGGAGGCCGTGGGCCTAACATGTACGGGTACATTTATTCCTGTGCTAGTGTGTGTGTGTGTGTGTGTGTGTGTGTGCATGTACGCATGTGTGTGTGGGTGTTGGGAGGATTGGTCATGTGAATGTGTGTGTGGTGGGAGGGGAGAGATGCAAGTGTGTATGGCATTTAATCCATAGGACAAATGATTTTTTAAAAGTGACTAGTACTCATTTTTTTTAAATCTTTCTTTCAATCTTTGTTTCTTTCAATCTTATTTTCAATCTTTCTTTCAATCTTATCATAGAACAATAAACACAATGGGGTTGTGCTGATGTTAATGGATCAACCTTTCTTTCGTTCTCCTTTATTTCAATCGTTCTTTCAATCTTTCTTTCAATCTTTCAATCTTTCTTTCAATTTTTCTTTCTTTCTTTCAATCTTTCTTTCAATCTTTCTTTCATTCTTTCTTTCAGTCTTTCAATATTTCTTTCAATCTCTCTTTCAATCTATCTTTCAATCTTTCTTTCATTCTTTCTTTCAGTCGTTCAATCTTTCTTTCAATCTTTCTTTTTTCAATCTTTCTTTCAATCTTTCATTCTTTCTTTCAATCTTTCTTACTTTCAATCTTTCTTTCTTTCAATATTTCTTTCAATCTTTCTTTCAATCTTTCTTTCATTCTTTCTTTCATTCCTTCTTTCAATCTTTCATTCTTTCTTTCAATCTTTCTTTCTTTCAATCTTTCTTTCAATCTTTCAATCATTCAATCTTTCTTTCATTCTTTCTTTCAATCTTTCTTACTTTTAATCTTTCTCTCATTCAATATTTCTTTCAATATTTCAATCTTTCTTTAAATCTTTCTTTCAAACTTTCAATCTTTCTTTCAATCTTTCTTTCAATCTTTCAATCTTTCAATCGATCTTTCAATCTTTCATTCAATCTTTCAATCTCTCTTTCATTCTTTCTTTCAATCTTTCAATCTTTCTTTCAATGTTTCTTTCAATCTTTCATTCTTTCTTTCAATCTTTCAATCGTTCTTTCAATCTTTCTTTTATTCTTTCTTTCAATCTTTCATTTTTTCAATCTTTCTTTCAATCTTTCAATCTTTCTTTCAATCTTTCATTCTTTCTTTCAATCTTTCAATCGTTCTTTCTTTCAATATTTCTTTCAATCTTTCAATCTTTCTTTCATTCTTTCATTCCTTCCTTTAATCTTTCTTTCATTCTTTCTTTCAATCTTTCAATCGTTCTTTCAATCTTTCTTTTATTCTTTCTTTCAATCTTTCATTTTTTCAATCTTTCTTTCAATCTTTCAATCTTTCTTTCAATCTTTCATTCTTTCTTTCAATCTTTCAATTGTTCTTTCTTTCAATATTTCTTTCAATCTTTCAATCTTTCTTTCATTCTTTCATTCCTTCTTTCAATCTTTCTTCCATTATTTATTTCAATCTTTCTTTCTTTCTTTAAAACTTTCTTTCAATCTTTCTTTCAAACTTTCATTCTTTATTTCAATATTTCAATCGTTCAATCTTTCTTTCATTCTTTCTTTCAATCTTTCTTTCAATCTTTCAATCTTTCTTTCAATATTTCTTTCAATCTTTCTTTCTTTAAATCTTTCTTTCAATCTTTCTTTCAAACTTTCAATCTTTCTTTCAATCTCTCTTTCTTTCAAGATTTCTTTCAATCTTTCAATCTTTCTTTGATTCTTTCTTTCAATATTTCAATTTTTCAATCTTTCAATCTTTCTTTCATTCTTTCTTTCAATCCTTCAATCTTTCTTTAATTCTTTTTTTCAATCTTTCTTTCTTTCAATTTTTCTATCTTTCAATATTTCTTCCAATCTTTCAATCTTTCTTTCATTCTTTCTTTCAATCTTTCAATCTTTCTTTCATTATTTCTTTCAATCTTTCTTACTTTCAATTTTTCTATCTTTCAATATTTCTTCCAATCGTTCAATCTTTCTTTCATTATTTCTTTCAATCTTTCTTTTTTCAATCTTTCTTGCAATCTTTCTTTCAATTGTTTAATCTTTCAATCTTTCTTTCATTCTTTCTTTCAATATTTCTTTCAATCTTTCTTTAATTCTTTTATTCTTTCTTTCAAACTTTCAATCTTTCTTTCATTCTTTCTTTCAGTCTTTCAATCTTTCTTTCAATCTTTCTTTCAAACTTTCAATCTTTCTTTCAATCTCTCTTTCTTTCAATATTTCTTTCAATCTTTCAATCTTTCTTTCATTCTTTCTTTCAATATTTCAACCTTTCAATCTTTCAATCTTTCTTTCATTCTTTCTTTCAATCTTTCTTTAATTCTTTTTTTCAATCTTTCTTTCTTTCAATTTTTCTATCTTTCAATATTTCTTCCAATCTTTCAATCTTTCTTTCATTCTTTCTTTCAATCTTTCAATCTTTCTTTCATTATTTCTTTCAATCTTTCTTACTTTCAATTTTTCTATCTTTCAATATTTCTTCCAATCGTTCAATCTATCTTTCATTATTTCTTTCAATCTTTCTTTTTTCAATCTTTCTTGCAATCTTTCTTTCAATTGTTTAATCTTTCAATCTTTCTTTCATTCTTTCTTTCAATATTTCTTTCAATCTTTCTTTAATTCTTTTATTCTTTCTTTCAAACTTTCAATCTTTCTTTAATTCTTTCTTTCAGTCTTTCAATCTTTCTTTCAATCTTTCTTTCTTTCTTTATTTCAATCTTTCTTTCATTCTTTCTTACAATCTTTCTTTCTTTCAATCTTTCTTTCAATCTTTCTTTCAATCGTTCTTTCTTTCTTTAAGTCTTTCTTTCAATCTTTCAATTTTTCAATCTTTCTTTCATTCTTTCTTTTAATCTTTCAATCTTTCTTTCATTGAATCTTTCAATCTTTCTTTCTTTTTTCAATCTTTCTTGCAATCTTTCTTTCAGTCTTTCAATATTTCTTTCAAACTTTCAATCTTTCTTTCAATCTTTCAATCTTTCAATCTTTCTTTCAATTTTTCTTTCAATCTTTCACTCTTTCTTTCATTCTTTCTTTCAATCTTTCAATCTTTCAATCTTTCAATCTTTCTTTCATTCTTTCTTTCAATCTTTCAATCTTTCTTTCAATATTTCTTTCAATCTTTCTTACTTTCAATCTTTCTTTCATTCAATCTTTCTTTCCATCTTTCTTTCATTCTTTCCTTCAGTCTTTCAATATTTCTTTCAATCTTTCTTTCAATTTTTCTTTTTTTCAATCTTTTTTCAATCTTTCTTTCATTCTTTCTATAAATCTTTCTTTCTTTCAATCTTTCTTTCAATCTTTCAATATTTCTTTAATCTTTTATTCATTCTTTCTTTCAGTCTTTCAATCTTTCTTTATATCTTTCTTTCAATCTTTCTTTCAATCTATCAATCTTTCAATTTTTCTTTCATTCTTTCTTTCAATCTTTATTACTTTCAATCTTTCTTTCAATCTTTCTTACTTTCATTCTCTCTTTCTTTCAATATTTCTTTCAATCTTTCAATCTTTCTTTCATTCTTTCATTCTTTCTTTCAATCGTTCTTTCATTCCTTCTTTCAATTTTTCATTCTTTCTTTCAATCTTTCAATCTTTCTTTCATTCTTTCTTTCAAACTTCAATCATTATTTCAATATTTAATTCTTTCAATCTTTCTTTCAATCTTTCTTTCAATCTTTCTTTTTTCAATCTTTCTTTCAATCTTTCTTTCATCCTTTCTTTCAATCTTTCGTTCAATATTTCTTTCAATCTTTCTTACTTTCAATCTATCTTTGTTTAAATCTTTCTTTCATCCTTTCTTTCAATCTTTCGTTCAATATTTATATCAATCTTTCTTACTTTCAATCTATCTTTGTTTAAATCTTTCTTTCAATCTTTCTTTCAAACTTCAATCATTATTTCAATATTTAATTCTTTCAATCTTTCTTTCAATCTTTCAATCTTTCTTTTATCCTTTCTTTCAATCTTTCGTTCAATATGTCTTTCAATCTTTCTTACGTTCAATCTTTCTTTGTTTAAATCTTTCTTTCAATCTTTCTTTCAATCTTTCTTTCATTCTTTCCTTCAGTCGTTCAATCTTTCTTTCAATGTTTCTTTTTTTCAATCTTTCTTTCAATCTTTCTTTCATCCTTTCTTTCAATCTTTCGTTCAATATTTCTTTCAATCTGTCTTACTTTCAATCTTTCTTTGTTTAAATCATTCTTTCAATCTTTCTTTCAATCTTTCTTTCAATCTTTCAATCTTTCTTTCAATCTTTCTTTCAATCTTTCAATCTTTCTTTCAATCTTTCTTTCATCCTTTCTTTCAATCTTTCGTTCAATATTTCTTTCAAACTTTCTTACTTTCAATCTTTCTTTGTTTAAATCTTTCTTTCAATCTTTCTTTCAAACTTTCAATCATTATTTCAATCTTTCATTCTTTCCATCTTTCTTGCAATCTTTCTTTCAATTGTTTAATCTTTCAATCTTTTTTTCAATCTTTCTTTCATTCTTTATTTCAATCTTTCTGTCCGTCATTCTTTCTTTCAGTCTTTCTTTCAATCATTCAATCTTTCAATCTTTCTTTCTTTCAATCTTTCTTTCAATCTTTCTTTCATTCTTTATTTCAATCTTTGTTTCATTCTTTCTTTCAATCTTTCTTTCAATCTTTCTTTCAATCTTTCTTTCTTTCTTTCAAACTTTCAATCTTTATTTCAATCTTTCTTTCAATCTTTCTTTCAATCTTTCAATCTTTCTTTCAACTTTCAATCTTTATTTCAATCTTTCAATCTTTCAATCTTTCAATCTTTCTTTCAATCTTTCAATCTTTCTTTCATTCTTTCTTTCAATATTTCAATCTTTCATTCTTTCTTGCAATCTTTCAATCTTTCTTTCAATCTGCCTTTCATTTTTTCTTTCAGTCTTTCAATCTTTCTTTAAATCTTTCTTTCAATCTTTCTTTCAAACTTTCAATTTTTATTTCAATCTTTCAATCTTTCAATCTTTCTTTCAATCTTTCAATCTTTCTTTCATTCTTTCTTTCAATATTTCAATCTTTCTTTCAATCTTTCTTTCATCCTTTCTTTCAATCTTTCGTTCAATATTTCTTTCAATCTTTCTTACTTTCAATCTTTCTTTGTTTAAATCATTCTTTCAATCTTTCTTTCAATCTTTCTTTCAATTTTTCTTTCATCCTTTCTTCCAATCTTTCGTTCAATATTTCTTTCAATCTTTCTTACTTTCAATCTTTCTTTGTTTAAATCTTTCTTTCAATCTTTCTTTCAAACTTTCAATCATTATTTCAATCTTTCATTCTTTCCATCTTTCTTGCAATCTTTCTTTCAATTGTTTAATCTTTCAATCTTTTTTTCAATCTTTCTTTCATTCTTTCTTTCAATCTTTCTGTCCGTCATTCTTTCTTTCAGTCTTTCTTTCAATCATTCAATCATTCAATCTTTCTTTCTTTCAATCTTTCTTTCAATCTTTCTTTCAATATTTCTTTCTTTCTTTCAATCTTTCTTTCAAACTTTCAATCTTTATTTCAATCTTTCAATCTTTCAATCTTTCTTTCAATCTTTCAATCTTTCATTCATTCTTTCTTTCAATATTTCAATCTTTCAATCTTTCTTTCATTCATTCTTTAAATCTTTCAATCTTTCTTTCATTCTTTCTTTCAATCTATCTTACTTTCAATCTATCTTTCTTTCAATATTTCTTCCAATCGTTCAATCTTTCTTTCATTCTTTCTTTCAATCTTTCTTTTGTTAATTCTTTCAATCTTTCTTTCAATATTTCTTTCAATCTTTCTTTCTTTAAATCTTTCTTTCAATCTTTCTTTCAAACTTTCAATCTTTATTTCAATCTTTCAATCTTTCAATCTTTCTTACATTTGTTCTTTCAATCTTTCTTTAATTATTTCTTTCATTCTTTCTTTCAGTCTTTCAATCTTTCTTTAAATCTTTCTTTCAATCTTTCTTTCAATCTTTCAATCTTTCATTCTTTCTTTCAATCGTTCTTTCATTCTTTCTTTCAATTTTTCATTCTTTCTTTCAATCTTTCAATCTTTCTTTCAATCTTTCTTTCTTTCAATCTTTCTTTCAATCTTTCTTTCAATCTTTCTTTCATTCTTTCCTTCAGTCTTTCAATCTTTCTTTCAATCTTTCTTTTTTTCAATATTTCTTTCAATCTTTCTTTCATTCTTTCTTTCAATCTTTCTTTCAATCTTTCAATCTTTCTTTCAATATTTCTTTCAATCTTTCTTACTTTCAATCTTTCTTTCCTTAAATCTTTCTTTCAAACTTTCAATCATTATTTCAATCTTTCAATCTTTCAATCTTTCTTTCAATCTTTCAATCTTTCTTTCAATATTTCTTTCAATCTTTCTTTCTTTAAATCTTTCTTTCAAACTTTCTTTCAAACATTCAATCTTTCTTTCAATCTTTCAATCTTTCAATCTTTTTTTCATTCTTTCTTTCAGTCTTTCAACCTTTTTTTCAATCATTCTGTCAATCTTTCAATCTTTCTTTCATTCTTTCTTTCAATCTTTCAATCTTGCTTTCATTCTTTCTTACTTTCAATTTTTCTATCTTTCAATATTGGTTCCAATCGTTCAATCTTTCTTTCATTATTTCTTTCAATCTTTCTTTCTTTCAATCTTTCTTTCCAACTTTCTTTCAATCTTTCTTTCATTCTTTCTTTCAATATTTCTTTTTTCAATCTTTCTTCCAATCTTTCTTTCAATTGTTTAATCTTTCATTCTTTCTTTCATTGATTCATTCTTTCTTTCAATCGTTCTTTCATTCTTTCTTTCAATCTTTCAATCTTTCTTTAAATATTTCTTTCGATCTTTAATACTTTCAATCTTTTTTCAAACATTCAATCTTTCTTTCAATATTTCAATCTTTCAATCTTTCTTTCATTCTTTCTTTCAATCTTTCAATCTTTCTTTCATTAATTCTTTCAATCTTTCTTACTTTCAATCTTTCTTTGTTTAAATCTCTCTTTCAAACTTTCTTTCAATCTTTCAATCTTTCTTTCATTCTTTCATTCTTTCTTTCAACCTTTCAATCTTTCTTTCATTCTTTTTTTAGTCTTTCAATCTTTCTTTAAATCTTTCTTTCAATCTTTCTTTACAACTTTCAATCTTTCAATCTTTCTTTCATTCTATCTTTCAACCTTTCTTTCAATCTTTCTTTAATTCTTTAATTCAGTCTTAAAATCTTTCTTTCAATCTTTCTTTCTTTAAATATTTTGATCTCTCAAACATTCTTTCTTTTTATCAGTCTTTTTTTGTTTCTTTCATTCATTCTTTCAATTTTTCTTACTTTCAATCTTTCTTTTTTTCAATATTTCTTTCAATCTTTTAATCTTTCATTCATTCTTTCATTCTTTCTTTCAATCTTTCAATCTTTCAATCTCTCTTTTAATCTTTCTTTCATTTTTTCTTTGTCTTTCAATCTTTCTTTCAATCTTTCTTTCAATCTTTCTTTCAAACTTTCATTCTTTCTTTCATTCTTTCTTTCAATCTTTCTTTCAATCTTTCTTTCTTTTTTCAATCTTTCTTTCAATCTTTTTTTTCATTCTTACTTTTAGTCTTTCAATCTTTCTTTAAATCTTTTTTTCTTTAAATCTTTCTTTCTTCAATCTTTCTTTCAATCTTTCTTTCAATCTTTCAATCATTCAATCTTTCTTTAATTCTTTCTTTCAATCTTTCAATCTTTCAATTTTTCTTTCCATCTTTCTTACTTTCATTCTCTCTTTCTTTCAATATTTCTTTCAATCTTTCAATCTTTCTTTCATTCTTTCATTCTTTCTTTCAATCGTTCTTTCATTCTTTCTTTCAATCTTTCAATCTTTCTTTCATTCTTTTTTTTCATTCTTACTTTTAGTCTTTCAATCTTTCTTTAAATCTTTCATTCTTTAAATCTTTCTTTCTTTCAATCATTCTTTTTTCAATCTTTCTTTCAATCTTTCAATCTTTCGATCTTTCAATCTTTCTTTAATTCTTTTATTCATTCTTTCTTTCAGTCTTTCAATCTTTCTTTAAATCTTTCTTTCAATCTTTCAATCTTTCAATTTTTCTTTCATTCTTTCTTTCAATCTTTTTTACTTTCAATCTTTCTTTCAATCTTTCTTACTTTCATTCTCTCTTTCTTTCAATATTCTTTCAATCTTTAAATCTTTCTTTAATTCTTTCATTCTTTCTTTCGCACTTTCAATCTTTCTTTCATTCTTTCTTTCAGTCTTTCAATCTTTATTTCATTCTTTCTTTCAATCTTTCAATCTTTCAATCTTTCTTTCATTCTATCTTTCAATCTTTCAATCTTTCTTTCAATATTTTTTTCAGTCTTTCAATCTTTCTTTCATTCTTTCTTTCAATCTTTCAATCTTTCAATCTTTCTTTCATTCTATCTTTCAATCTTTCAATCTTTCTTTCAATATTTTTTTCAGTATTTAATACTTTCAATCTTTTTTTCTTCAAATCTTTCTTTCAATCTTTCACTCATTCTTTCCTTCAGTCTTTCAATCTTTCTTTCAATTTTTCTTTCAATCTTTCTTTCAAACTTTCAATCTTACTTTCAATCTTTCTTTCAATCGTTCTTATATTCTTTCTTTCAATCTTTCATTCTTTCTTTCAATCTTTCAATCATTCTTTCTTTCATTTTTTCTTTCAGTCTTTCAACCTTTCTTAAAATCTTTCTTTCAATCTTTCTTTCAAGCTTTCTTTCATTCATTCTTTCAGTCTTTCAAACATTCAATTTTTCCTTCATTCCTTCTTTCAATCTTTATTACTTTCATTCTTTCTTTCAATCTTTCATTCTTTCTTTCAATATTTCTTTCAATCTTTCTTTAATTCTTTCATTCTTTCTTTCGCACTTTCAATCGTTCTTTCATTCTTTCTTTCAATCTTTCATTCTTTCTTTCAATCTTTCAATCTTTCAATCTTTCTTTCATTCTATCTTTCAATCTTTCAATCTTTCTTTCAATATTTTTTTCAGTCTTTCAATCTTTCTTTCATTCTTTCTTTCAATCTTTCAATCTTTCAATCTTTCTTTCATTCTATCTTTTAGTCTTTAAATCTTTCTTTCAACATTTTTTTCAGTCTTTAATACTTTCAATCTTTTTTTCTTTTAATCTTTCTTTCAATCTTTCACTCATTCTTTCCTTCAGTCTTTCAATCTTTCTTTCAATTTTTCTTTCAATCTTTCTTTCAAACTTTCAATCTTACTTTCAATCTTTCTTTCAATCATTCTTATATTCTTTCTTTCAATCTTTCATTCTTTCTTTCAATCTTTCAATCATTCTTTCTTTCATTCTTTCTTTCAGTCTTTCAACCTTTCTTAAAATCTTTCTTTCAATCTTTCTTTCAAGCTTTCTTTCATTCATTCTTTCAGTCTTTCAAACATTCAATTTTTCCTTCATTCCTTCTTTCAATCTTTATTACTTTCAATCTTTCTTTCAATCTTTCAATCTTTCTTTCATTCTTTCATTCTTTCTTTCAATCGTTCTTTCAATCTTTCCTTCAATCTTTCAATCTTTCTTTCAATCTTTCTTTCAACTTTTCTTTCTTTTTTCAATCTTTCTTTCAATCTTTTTTTTCATTCCTTCTTTTAGTCTTTCAATCTTTCTTTAAATCTTTCTTTCAATCTTTCTTTACAACTTTCAATCTTTCTTTCATTCTATCTTTCAACCTTTCTTTCAATCTTTCTTTAATTCTTTAATTCAGTCTTAAAATCTTTCTTTCAATCTTTCTTTCTTTAAATATTTTGATCTCTCAAACATTCTTTCTTTTTATCAGTCTTTTTTTGTTTCTTTCATTCATTCTTTCAATTTTTCTTACTTTCAATCTTTCTTTTTTTCAATATTTCTTTCAATCTTTTAATCTTTCATTCATTCTTTCATTCTTTCTTTCAATCTTTCATTCTTTCTTTCAATCTTTCAATCTTTCAATCTCTCTTTTAATCTTTCTTTCATTTTTTCTTTCAGTCTTTCAATCTTTCTTTCAATCTTTCTTTCAATCTTTCTTTCAAACTTTCATTCTTTCTTTCAATCTCTCTTTCAATCTTTCTTTCAATCTTTCTTTCTTTTTTCAATCTTTCTTTCAATCTTTTTTTTAATTCTTACTTTTAGTCTTTCAATCTTTCTTTAAATCTTTTTTTCTTTAAATCTTTCTTTCTTCAATCTTTCTTTCAATCTTTCTTTCAATCTTTCAATCATTCAATCTTTCTTTAATTCTTTCTTTCAATCTTTCAATCTTTCAATTTTTCTTTCCATCTTTCTTACTTTCATTCTCTCTTTCTTTCAATATTTCTTTCAATCTTTCAATCTTTCTTTCATTCTTTCAATCGTTCTTTCATTCTTTCTTTCATTCTTTCTTTCAATGTTTCAATGTTTCAATCTTTCTTTCATTCTTTTTTTTCATTCTTACTTTCATTCTTTAAATCTTTCTTTCTTTCAATCATTCTTTTTTCAATCTTTCTTTCAATCTTTCAATCTTTCGATCTTTCAATCTTTCTTTAATTCTTTTATTCATTCTTTCTTTCAGTCTTTCAATCTTTCTTTAAATCTTTCTTTAAATCTTTCTTTCAATCTTTCAATCTTTCAATTTTTCTTTCATTCTTTCTTTCAATCTTTTTTACTTTCAATCTTTCTTTCAATCTTTCTTACTTTCATTCTCTCTTTCTTTCAATATTCTTTCAATCTTTCTTTCATTCTTTCATTCTTTCTTTCAATCGTTCTTTTATTCTTTCTTTAAATCTTTCATTCTTTCTTTCAATCTTTCAATCTTTCAATCTTTCTTTCATTCTTTCTTTCAATCTTTCTTTCAAGCTTTCTTTCAATCGTTCTTACTTTCAATCTTTCTTTCTTTCTTTCAGTATTTCTTTCAATCTTTCAATCTTTCTTTCATTCTTTCTTTCAATCTTTCAATCTTTCAATTTTTCTTTAAATCTTTCTTACTTTCATTCTCTCTTTCTTTCAATATTTCTTTCAGTCTTTCAATCTTTCTTTCATTCTTTCTTTCAATCTTTCATTCTTTCTTTCAATCTTTCAATCTTTCAATCTTGCTTTCATTCTTTTTTTTCATTCTTACTTTTAGTCTTTCAATCTTTCTTTAAATCTTTCATTCTTTAAATCTTTCTTTCTTTCAATCATTCTTTTTTCAATCTTTCTTTCAATCTTTCAATCTTTCAATCTTTCAATCTTTCTTTAATTCTTTTATTCATTCTTTCTTCCAGTCTTTCAATCTTTCTTTCAATCTTTCTTTAAATCTTTCTTTCAATCTTTCAATCTTTCAATTTTTCTTTCATTCTTTCTTTCAATCTTTTTTACTTTCAATCTTTCTTTCAATCTTTCTTACTTTCATTCTCTCTTTCTTTCAATATTCTTTCAATCTTTCAATCTTTCTTTCATTCTTTCATTCTTTCTTTCAATCGTTCTTTTATTCTTTCTTTCAATCTTTCATTCTTTATTTCAATCTTTCAATCTTTCAATCTTTCTTTCATTCCTTCTTTCAATCTTTCTTTCAAGCTTTCTTTCAATCGTTCTTACTTTCAATCTTTCTTCTTTCTTTCAGTATTTCTTTCAATCTTTCAATCTTTCTTTCATTCTTTCATTCTTTCTCTCAATCTTTCTTTCTTTCAATCTTTCAATCTTTCTTTCATTCATTCTTTCAGTCTTTCAAACTTTCAATTTTTCCTTCATTCCTTCTTTCAATCTTTATTACTTTCAATCTTTCTTTCAATCTTTCTTTCGTTCTTTCATTCTTTCTTTCAATCGTTCTTTCAATCTTTCCTTCAATCTTTCAATCTTTCTTTCATACTTTCATTCTTTCTTTCAATCTTTCTTTCTTTCTTTCAATCTTTCTTTCATTCTTTCATTCTTTCTTTCAACCTTTCAATCTTTCTTTCATTCTTTTTTTTAGTCTTTCAATCTTTCTTTAAATCTTTCTTTCAATCGTTCTTTCAAAATTTCAATATTTCAATCTTTCTTTCATTCTATCTTTCAACCTTTCTTTCAATCTTTTAATCTTTCATTCATTCTTTCATTCTTTCTTTCAATCTTTCATTCTTTCTTTCAATCTTTCAATCTTTCAATCTCTCTTTTAATCTTTCTTTCAATTTTTCTTTCCATCTTTATTACTTTCATTCTCTCTTTCTTTCAATATTTCTTTCAATCTTTCAATCTTTCTTTCATAATTTCATTCTTTCTTTCAATCGTTCTTTCATTCTTTCTTTCAATCTTTCATTCTTTCTTTCAATCTTTCAATCTTTCAATCTTTCTTTCATTCTTTTTTTTCATTCTTTCATTCTTTCTTTCAATCGTTCTTTCATTCTTTCTTTCAATCTTTCATTCTTTCTTTCAATCTTTCAATCTTTCAATCTTTCTTTCATTCTTTTTTTTCATTCTTACTTTTAGTCTTTCAATCTTTCTTCAAATCTTTCATTCTTTAAATCTTTCTTTCTTTCAATCATTCTTTTTTCAATCTTTCTTTCAATCTTTCAATCTTTCAATCTTTCTTTAATTCTTTTATTCATTCTTTCTTTCAGTCTTTCAATCTTTCTTTCAATCTTTCTTACTTTCATTCTCTCTTTCTTTCAATATTCTTTCAATCTTTCAATCTTTCTTTCATTCTTTCATTCTTTCTTTCAATCGTTCTTTTATTCTTTCTTTCAATCTTTCTTTCAATCTTTCATTCTTTCAATCTTTCTTTCATTCTTTCTTTCAATCTTTCTTTCAAGCTTTCTTTCAATCGTTCTTACTTTCAATCTTTCTTTCTTTCTTTCAGTATTTCTTTCAATCTTTCAATCTTTCTTTCATTCTTTCATTCTTTCTTTCAATCTTTCTTTCTTTCAATCTTTCAATCTTTCTTTCATTCATTCTTTCAGTCTTTCAAACTTTCAATTTTTCCTTCATTCCTTCTTTCAATCTTTATTACTTTCAATCTTTCTTTCAATCTTTCTTTCATTCTTTCATTCTTTCTTTCAATCGTTCTTTCAATCTTTCCTTCAATCTTTCAATCTTTCTTTCATACTTTCATTCTTTCTTTCATACTTTCATTCTTTCTTTCATTCTTTCATTCTTTCTTACAATCTTTCTTTCATTTTTTTCTTTCAATCTTTCATTCTTTCTTTCAATATTTCTTTCAATCTTTCTTTAATTCTTTCATTCTTTCTTTCAAACTTTCAATCTTTCTTTCATTCTTTCTTTCAGTCTTTCAATCTTTCTATAAATCTTTCTTTCAATCGTTCTTTCAATCTTTCTTTCAATCTTTCAATCTTTCTTTCATACTTTCATTCTTTCTTTCATTCTTTCATTCTTTCTTACAATCTTTCTTTCATTTTTTTCTTTCAATCTTTCATTCTTTCTTTCAATATTTCTTTCAATCTTTCTTTAATTCTTTCATTCTTTCTTTCAAACTTTCAATCTTTCTTTCATTCTTTCTTTCAGTCTTTCAATCTTTCTTTAAATCTTTCTTTCATCCTTTCTTTCAATCTTTCGTTCAATATTTATATCAATCTTTCTTACTTTCAATCTATCTTTGTTTAAATCTTTCTTTCAATCTTTCTTTCAAACTTCAATCATTATTTCAATATTTAATTCTTTCAATCTTTCTTTCAATCTTTCAATCTTTCTTTTATCCTTTCTTTCAATCTTTCGTTCAATATGTCTTTCAATCTTTCTTACGTTCAATCTTTCTTTGTTTAAATCTTTCTTTCAATCTTTCTTTCAATCTTTCTTTCATTCTTTCCTTCAGTCGTTCAATCTTTCTTTCAATGTTTCTTTTTTTCAATCTTTCTTTCAATCTTTCTTTCATCCTTTCTTTCAATCTTTCGTTCAATATTTCTTTCAATCTGTCTTACTTTCAATCTTTCTTTGTTTAAATCATTCTTTCAATCTTTCTTTCAATCTTTCTTTCAATCTTTCAATCTTTCTTTCAATCTTTCTTTCAATCTTTCAATCTTTCTTTCAATCTTTCTTTCATCCTTTCTTTCAATCTTTCGTTCAATATTTCTTTCAAACTTTCTTACTTTCAATCTTTCTTTGTTTAAATCTTTCTTTCAATCTTTCTTTCAAACTTTCAATCATTATTTCAATCTTTCATTCTTTCCATCTTTCTTGCAATCTTTCTTTCAATTGTTTAATCTTTCAATCTTTTTTTCAATCTTTCTTTCATTCTTTATTTCAATCTTTCTGTCCGTCATTCTTTCTTTCAGTCTTTCTTTCAATCATTCAATCTTTCAATCTTTCTTTCTTTCAATCTTTCTTTCAATCTTTCTTTCATTCTTTATTTCAATCTTTGTTTCATTCTTTCTTTCAATCTTTCTTTCAATCTTTCTTTCAATCTTTCTTTCTTTCTTTCAAACTTTCAATCTTTATTTCAATCTTTCTTTCAATCTTTCTTTCAATCTTTCAATCTTTCTTTCAACTTTCAATCTTTATTTCAATCTTTCAATCTTTCAATCTTTCAATCTTTCTTTCAATCTTTCAATCTTTCTTTCATTCTTTCTTTCAATATTTCAATCTTTCATTCTTTCTTGCAATCTTTCAATCTTTCTTTCAATCTGCCTTTCATTTTTTCTTTCAGTCTTTCAATCTTTCTTTAAATCTTTCTTTCAATCTTTCTTTCAAACTTTCAATTTTTATTTCAATCTTTCAATCTTTCAATCTTTCTTTCAATCTTTCAATCTTTCTTTCATTCTTTCTTTCAACATTTTTTTCAGTCTTTAATACTTTCAATCTTTTTTTCTTTTAATCTTTCTTTCAATCTTTCACTCATTCTTTCCTTCAGTCTTTCAATCTTTCTTTCAATTTTTCTTTCAATCTTTCTTTCAAACTTTCAATCTTACTTTCAATCTTTCTTTCAATCATTCTTATATTCTTTCTTTCAATCTTTCATTCTTTCTTTCAATCTTTCAATCATTCTTTCTTTCATTCTTTCTTTCAGTCTTTCAACCTTTCTTAAAATCTTTCTTTCAATCTTTCTTTCAAGCTTTCTTTCATTCATTCTTTCAGTCTTTCAAACATTCAATTTTTCCTTCATTCCTTCTTTCAATCTTTATTACTTTCAATCTTTCTTTCAATCTTTCAATCTTTCTTTCATTCTTTCATTCTTTCTTTCAATCGTTCTTTCAATCTTTCCTTCAATCTTTCAATCTTTCTTTCAATCTTTCTTTCAACTTTTCTTTCTTTTTTCAATCTTTCTTTCAATCTTTTTTTTCATTCCTTCTTTTAGTCTTTCAATCTTTCTTTAAATCTTTCTTTCAATCTTTCTTTACAACTTTCAATCTTTCTTTCATTCTATCTTTCAACCTTTCTTTCAATCTTTCTTTAATTCTTTAATTCAGTCTTAAAATCTTTCTTTCAATCTTTCTTTCTTTAAATATTTTGATCTCTCAAACATTCTTTCTTTTTATCAGTCTTTTTTTGTTTCTTTCATTCATTCTTTCAATTTTTCTTACTTTCAATCTTTCTTTTTTTCAATATTTCTTTCAATCTTTTAATCTTTCATTCATTCTTTCATTCTTTCTTTCAATCTTTCATTCTTTCTTTCAATCTTTCAATCTTTCAATCTCTCTTTTAATCTTTCTTTCATTTTTTCTTTCAGTCTTTCAATCTTTCTTTCAATCTTTCTTTCAATCTTTCTTTCAAACTTTCATTCTTTCTTTCAATCTCTCTTTCAATCTTTCTTTCAATCTTTCTTTCTTTTTTCAATCTTTCTTTCAATCTTTTTTTTAATTCTTACTTTTAGTCTTTCAATCTTTCTTTAAATCTTTTTTTCTTTAAATCTTTCTTTCTTCAATCTTTCTTTCAATCTTTCTTTCAATCTTTCAATCATTCAATCTTTCTTTAATTCTTTCTTTCAATCTTTCAATCTTTCAATTTTTCTTTCCATCTTTCTTACTTTCATTCTCTCTTTCTTTCAATATTTCTTTCAATCTTTCAATCTTTCTTTCATTCTTTCAATCGTTCTTTCATTCTTTCTTTCATTCTTTCTTTCAATGTTTCAATGTTTCAATCTTTCTTTCATTCTTTTTTTTCATTCTTACTTTCATTCTTTAAATCTTTCTTTCTTTCAATCATTCTTTTTTCAATCTTTCTTTCAATCTTTCAATCTTTCGATCTTTCAATCTTTCTTTAATTCTTTTATTCATTCTTTCTTTCAGTCTTTCAATCTTTCTTTAAATCTTTCTTTAAATCTTTCTTTCAATCTTTCAATCTTTCAATTTTTCTTTCATTCTTTCTTTCAATCTTTTTTACTTTCAATCTTTCTTTCAATCTTTCTTACTTTCATTCTCTCTTTCTTTCAATATTCTTTCAATCTTTCTTTCATTCTTTCATTCTTTCTTTCAATCGTTCTTTTATTCTTTCTTTAAATCTTTCATTCTTTCTTTCAATCTTTCAATCTTTCAATCTTTCTTTCATTCTTTCTTTCAATCTTTCTTTCAAGCTTTCTTTCAATCGTTCTTACTTTCAATCTTTCTTTCTTTCTTTCAGTATTTCTTTCAATCTTTCAATCTTTCTTTCATTCTTTCTTTCAATCTTTCAATCTTTCAATTTTTCTTTCAATCTTTCTTACTTTCATTCTCTCTTTCTTTCAATATTTCTTTCAGTCTTTCAATCTTTCTTTCATTCTTTCTTTCAATCTTTCATTCTTTCTTTCAATCTTTCAATCTTTCAATCTTGCTTTCATTCTTTTTTTTCATTCTTACTTTTAGTCTTTCAATCTTTCTTTAAATCTTTCATTCTTTAAATCTTTCTTTCTTTCAATCATTCTTTTTTCAATCTTTCTTTCAATCTTTCAATCTTTCAATCTTTCAATCTTTCTTTAATTCTTTTATTCATTCTTTCTTCCAGTCTTTCAATCTTTCTTTCAATCTTTCTTTAAATCTTTCTTTCAATCTTTCAATCTTTCAATTTTTCTTTCATTCTTTCTTTCAATCTTTTTTACTTTCAATCTTTCTTTCAATCTTTCTTACTTTCATTCTCTCTTTCTTTCAATATTCTTTCAATCTTTCAATCTTTCTTTCATTCTTTCATTCTTTCTTTCAATCGTTCTTTTATTCTTTCTTTCAATCTTTCATTCTTTATTTCAATCTTTCAATCTTTCAATCTTTCTTTCATTCCTTCTTTCAATCTTTCTTTCAAGCTTTCTTTCAATCGTTCTTACTTTCAATCTTTCTTCTTTCTTTCAGTATTTCTTTCAATCTTTCAATCTTTCTTTCATTCTTTCATTCTTTCTCTCAATCTTTCTTTCTTTCAATCTTTCAATCTTTCTTTCATTCATTCTTTCAGTCTTTCAAACTTTCAATTTTTCCTTCATTCCTTCTTTCAATCTTTATTACTTTCAATCTTTCTTTCAATCTTTCTTTCGTTCTTTCATTCTTTCTTTCAATCGTTCTTTCAATCTTTCCTTCAATCTTTCAATCTTTCTTTCATACTTTCATTCTTTCTTTCAATCTTTCTTTCTTTCTTTCAATCTTTCTTTCATTCTTTCATTCTTTCTTTCAACCTTTCAATCTTTCTTTCATTCTTTTTTTTAGTCTTTCAATCTTTCTTTAAATCTTTCTTTCAATCGTTCTTTCAAAATTTCAATATTTCAATCTTTCTTTCATTCTATCTTTCAACCTTTCTTTCAATCTTTTAATCTTTCATTCATTCTTTCATTCTTTCTTTCAATCTTTCATTCTTTCTTTCAATCTTTCAATCTTTCAATCTCTCTTTTAATCTTTCTTTCAATTTTTCTTTCCATCTTTATTACTTTCATTCTCTCTTTCTTTCAATATTTCTTTCAATCTTTCAATCTTTCTTTCATAATTTCATTCTTTCTTTCAATCGTTCTTTCATTCTTTCTTTCAATCTTTCATTCTTTCTTTCAATCTTTCAATCTTTCAATCTTTCTTTCATTCTTTTTTTTCATTCTTTCATTCTTTCTTTCAATCGTTCTTTCATTCTTTCTTTCAATCTTTCATTCTTTCTTTCAATCTTTCAATCTTTCAATCTTTCTTTCATTCTTTTTTTTCATTCTTACTTTTAGTCTTTCAATCTTTCTTCAAATCTTTCATTCTTTAAATCTTTCTTTCTTTCAATCATTCTTTTTTCAATCTTTCTTTCAATCTTTCAATCTTTCAATCTTTCTTTAATTCTTTTATTCATTCTTTCTTTCAGTCTTTCAATCTTTCTTTCAATCTTTCTTACTTTCATTCTCTCTTTCTTTCAATATTCTTTCAATCTTTCTTTCATTCTTTCATTCTTTCTTTCAATCGTTCTTTTATTCTTTCTTTCAATCTTTCTTTCAATCTTTCATTCTTTCAATCTTTCTTTCATTCTTTCTTTCAATCTTTCTTTCAAGCTTTCTTTCAATCGTTCTTACTTTCAATCTTTCTTTCTTTCTTTCAGTATTTCTTTCAATCTTTCAATCTTTCTTTCATTCTTTCATTCTTTCTTTCAATCTTTCTTTCTTTCAATCTTTCAATCTTTCTTTCATTCATTCTTTCAGTCTTTCAAACTTTCAATTTTTCCTTCATTCCTTCTTTCAATCTTTATTACTTTCAATCTTTCTTTCAATCTTTCTTTCATTCTTTCATTCTTTCTTTCAATCGTTCTTTCAATCTTTCCTTCAATCTTTCAATCTTTCTTTCATACTTTCATTCTTTCTTTCATACTTTCATTCTTTCTTTCATTCTTTCATTCTTTCTTACAATCTTTCTTTCATTTTTTTCTTTCAATCTTTCATTCTTTCTTTCAATATTTCTTTCAATCTTTCTTTAATTCTTTCATTCTTTCTTTCAAACTTTCAATCTTTCTTTCATTCTTTCTTTCAGTCTTTCAATCTTTCTATAAATCTTTCTTTCAATCGTTCTTTCAATCTTTCTTTCAATCTTTCAATCTTTCTTTCATACTTTCATTCTTTCTTTCATTCTTTCATTCTTTCTTACAATCTTTCTTTCATTTTTTTCTTTCAATCTTTCATTCTTTCTTTCAATATTTCTTTCAATCTTTCTTTAATTCTTTCATTCTTTCTTTCAAACTTTCAATCTTTCTTTCATTCTTTCTTTCAGTCTTTCAATCTTTCTTTAAATCTTTCTTTCATCCTTTCTTTCAATCTTTCGTTCAATATTTATATCAATCTTTCTTACTTTCAATCTATCTTTGTTTAAATCTTTCTTTCAATCTTTCTTTCAAACTTCAATCATTATTTCAATATTTAATTCTTTCAATCTTTCTTTCAATCTTTCAATCTTTCTTTTATCCTTTCTTTCAATCTTTCGTTCAATATGTCTTTCAATCTTTCTTACGTTCAATCTTTCTTTGTTTAAATCTTTCTTTCAATCTTTCTTTCAATCTTTCTTTCATTCTTTCCTTCAGTCGTTCAATCTTTCTTTCAATGTTTCTTTTTTTCAATCTTTCTTTCAATCTTTCTTTCATCCTTTCTTTCAATCTTTCGTTCAATATTTCTTTCAATCTGTCTTACTTTCAATCTTTCTTTGTTTAAATCATTCTTTCAATCTTTCTTTCAATCTTTCTTTCAATCTTTCAATCTTTCTTTCAATCTTTCTTTCAATCTTTCAATCTTTCTTTCAATCTTTCTTTCATCCTTTCTTTCAATCTTTCGTTCAATATTTCTTTCAAACTTTCTTACTTTCAATCTTTCTTTGTTTAAATCTTTCTTTCAATCTTTCTTTCAAACTTTCAATCATTATTTCAATCTTTCATTCTTTCCATCTTTCTTGCAATCTTTCTTTCAATTGTTTAATCTTTCAATCTTTTTTTCAATCTTTCTTTCATTCTTTATTTCAATCTTTCTGTCCGTCATTCTTTCTTTCAGTCTTTCTTTCAATCATTCAATCTTTCAATCTTTCTTTCTTTCAATCTTTCTTTCAATCTTTCTTTCATTCTTTATTTCAATCTTTGTTTCATTCTTTCTTTCAATCTTTCTTTCAATCTTTCTTTCAATCTTTCTTTCTTTCTTTCAAACTTTCAATCTTTATTTCAATCTTTCTTTCAATCTTTCTTTCAATCTTTCAATCTTTCTTTCAACTTTCAATCTTTATTTCAATCTTTCAATCTTTCAATCTTTCAATCTTTCTTTCAATCTTTCAATCTTTCTTTCATTCTTTCTTTCAATATTTCAATCTTTCATTCTTTCTTGCAATCTTTCAATCTTTCTTTCAATCTGCCTTTCATTTTTTCTTTCAGTCTTTCAATCTTTCTTTAAATCTTTCTTTCAATCTTTCTTTCAAACTTTCAATTTTTATTTCAATCTTTCAATCTTTCAATCTTTCTTTCAA
Organism: Zeus faber; assembly: GCF_960531495.2. Classification (NCBI taxonomy): domain Eukaryota; kingdom Metazoa; phylum Chordata; class Actinopteri; order Zeiformes; family Zeidae; genus Zeus; species Zeus faber. The sequence continues at coordinate 137,896 of NW_028293045.1, read as the reverse complement.
TCTTTCAATCTTTCTTTCATTCTTTCTTTCAATATTTCAATCTTTCAATCTTTCTTTCAATCTTTCTTTCATCCTTTCTTTCAATCTTTCGTTCAATATTTCTTTCAATCTTTCTTACTTTCAATCTTTCTTTGTTTAAATCATTCTTTCAATCTTTCTTTCAATCTTTCTTTCAATTTTTCTTTCATCCTTTCTTCCAATCTTTCGTTCAATATTTCTTTCAATCTTTCTTACTTTCAATCTTTCTTTGTTTAAATCTTTCTTTCAATCTTTCTTTCAAACTTTCAATCATTATTTCAATCTTTCATTCTTTCCATCTTTCTTGCAATCTTTCTTTCAATTGTTTAATCTTTCAATCTTTTTTTCAATCTTTCTTTCATTCTTTCTTTCAATCTTTCTGTCCGTCATTCTTTCTTTCAGTCTTTCTTTCAATCATTCAATCATTCAATCTTTCTTTCTTTCAATCTTTCTTTCAATCTTTCTTTCAATATTTCTTTCTTTCTTTCAATCTTTCTTTCAAACTTTCAATCTTTATTTCAATCTTTCAATCTTTCAATCTTTCTTTCAATCTTTCAATCTTTCATTCATTCTTTCTTTCAATATTTCAATCTTTCAATCTTTCTTTCATTCATTCTTTAAATCTTTCAATCTTTCTTTCATTCTTTCTTTCAATCTATCTTACTTTCAATCTATCTTTCTTTCAATATTTCTTCCAATCGTTCAATCTTTCTTTCATTCTTTCTTTCAATCTTTCTTTTGTTAATTCTTTCAATCTTTCTTTCAATATTTCTTTCAATCTTTCTTTCTTTAAATCTTTCTTTCAATCTTTCTTTCAAACTTTCAATCTTTATTTCAATCTTTCAATCTTTCAATCTTTCTTACATTTGTTCTTTCAATCTTTCTTTAATTATTTCTTTCATTCTTTCTTTCAGTCTTTCAATCTTTCTTTAAATCTTTCTTTCAATCTTTCTTTCAATCTTTCAATCTTTCATTCTTTCTTTCAATCGTTCTTTCATTCTTTCTTTCAATTTTTCATTCTTTCTTTCAATCTTTCAATCTTTCAATCTTTCTTTCTTTCAATCTTTCTTTCAATCTTTCTTTCATTCTTTCCTTCAGTCTTTCAATCTTTCTTTCAATCTTTCTTTTTTTCAATATTTCTTTCAATCTTTCTTTCATTCTTTCTTTCAATCTTTCTTTCAATCTTTCAATCTTTCTTTCAATATTTCTTTCAATCTTTCTTACTTTCAATCTTTCTTTCCTTAAATCTTTCTTTCAAACTTTCAATCATTATTTCAATCTTTCAATCTTTCAATCTTTCTTTCAATCTTTCAATCTTTCTTTCAATATTTCTTTCAATCTTTCTTTCTTTAAATCTTTCTTTCAAACTTTCTTTCAAACATTCAATCTTTCTTTCAATCTTTCAATCTTTCAATCTTTTTTTCATTCTTTCTTTCAGTCTTTCAACCTTTTTTTCAATCATTCTGTCAATCTTTCAATCTTTCTTTCATTCTTTCTTTCAATCTTTCAATCTTGCTTTCATTCTTTCTTACTTTCAATTTTTCTATCTTTCAATATTGGTTCCAATCGTTCAATCTTTCTTTCATTATTTCTTTCAATCTTTCTTTCTTTCAATCTTTCTTTCCAACTTTCTTTCAATCTTTCTTTCATTCTTTCTTTCAATATTTCTTTTTTCAATCTTTCTTCCAATCTTTCTTTCAATTGTTTAATCTTTCATTCTTTCTTTCATTGATTCATTCTTTCTTTCAATCGTTCTTTCATTCTTTCTTTCAATCTTTCAATCTTTCTTTAAATATTTCTTTCGATCTTTAATACTTTCAATCTTTTTTCAAACATTCAATCTTTCTTTCAATATTTCAATCTTTCAATCTTTCTTTCATTCTTTCTTTCAATCTTTCAATCTTTCTTTCATTAATTCTTTCAATCTTTCTTACTTTCAATCTTTCTTTGTTTAAATCTCTCTTTCAAACTTTCTTTCAATCTTTCAATCTTTCTTTCATTCTTTCATTCTTTCTTTCAACCTTTCAATCTTTCTTTCATTCTTTTTTTTAGTCTTTCAATCTTTCTTTAAATCTTTCTTTCAATCTTTCTTTACAACTTTCAATCTTTCAATCTTTCTTTCATTCTATCTTTCAACCTTTCTTTCAATCTTTCTTTAATTCTTTAATTCAGTCTTAAAATCTTTCTTTCAATCTTTCTTTCTTTAAATATTTTGATCTCTCAAACATTCTTTCTTTTTATCAGTCTTTTTTTGTTTCTTTCATTCATTCTTTCAATTTTTCTTACTTTCAATCTTTCTTTTTTTCAATATTTCTTTCAATCTTTTAATCTTTCATTCATTCTTTCATTCTTTCTTTCAATCTTTCAATCTTTCAATCTCTCTTTTAATCTTTCTTTCATTTTTTCTTTGTCTTTCAATCTTTCTTTCAATCTTTCTTTCAATCTTTCTTTCAAACTTTCATTCTTTCTTTCATTCTTTCTTTCAATCTTTCTTTCAATCTTTCTTTCTTTTTTCAATCTTTCTTTCAATCTTTTTTTTCATTCTTACTTTTAGTCTTTCAATCTTTCTTTAAATCTTTTTTTCTTTAAATCTTTCTTTCTTCAATCTTTCTTTCAATCTTTCTTTCAATCTTTCAATCATTCAATCTTTCTTTAATTCTTTCTTTCAATCTTTCAATCTTTCAATTTTTCTTTCCATCTTTCTTACTTTCATTCTCTCTTTCTTTCAATATTTCTTTCAATCTTTCAATCTTTCTTTCATTCTTTCATTCTTTCTTTCAATCGTTCTTTCATTCTTTCTTTCAATCTTTCAATCTTTCTTTCATTCTTTTTTTTCATTCTTACTTTTAGTCTTTCAATCTTTCTTTAAATCTTTCATTCTTTAAATCTTTCTTTCTTTCAATCATTCTTTTTTCAATCTTTCTTTCAATCTTTCAATCTTTCGATCTTTCAATCTTTCTTTAATTCTTTTATTCATTCTTTCTTTCAGTCTTTCAATCTTTCTTTAAATCTTTCTTTCAATCTTTCAATCTTTCAATTTTTCTTTCATTCTTTCTTTCAATCTTTTTTACTTTCAATCTTTCTTTCAATCTTTCTTACTTTCATTCTCTCTTTCTTTCAATATTCTTTCAATCTTTAAATCTTTCTTTAATTCTTTCATTCTTTCTTTCGCACTTTCAATCTTTCTTTCATTCTTTCTTTCAGTCTTTCAATCTTTATTTCATTCTTTCTTTCAATCTTTCAATCTTTCAATCTTTCTTTCATTCTATCTTTCAATCTTTCAATCTTTCTTTCAATATTTTTTTCAGTCTTTCAATCTTTCTTTCATTCTTTCTTTCAATCTTTCAATCTTTCAATCTTTCTTTCATTCTATCTTTCAATCTTTCAATCTTTCTTTCAATATTTTTTTCAGTATTTAATACTTTCAATCTTTTTTTCTTCAAATCTTTCTTTCAATCTTTCACTCATTCTTTCCTTCAGTCTTTCAATCTTTCTTTCAATTTTTCTTTCAATCTTTCTTTCAAACTTTCAATCTTACTTTCAATCTTTCTTTCAATCGTTCTTATATTCTTTCTTTCAATCTTTCATTCTTTCTTTCAATCTTTCAATCATTCTTTCTTTCATTTTTTCTTTCAGTCTTTCAACCTTTCTTAAAATCTTTCTTTCAATCTTTCTTTCAAGCTTTCTTTCATTCATTCTTTCAGTCTTTCAAACATTCAATTTTTCCTTCATTCCTTCTTTCAATCTTTATTACTTTCATTCTTTCTTTCAATCTTTCATTCTTTCTTTCAATATTTCTTTCAATCTTTCTTTAATTCTTTCATTCTTTCTTTCGCACTTTCAATCGTTCTTTCATTCTTTCTTTCAATCTTTCATTCTTTCTTTCAATCTTTCAATCTTTCAATCTTTCTTTCATTCTATCTTTCAATCTTTCAATCTTTCTTTCAATATTTTTTTCAGTCTTTCAATCTTTCTTTCATTCTTTCTTTCAATCTTTCAATCTTTCAATCTTTCTTTCATTCTATCTTTTAGTCTTTAAATCTTTCTTTCAACATTTTTTTCAGTCTTTAATACTTTCAATCTTTTTTTCTTTTAATCTTTCTTTCAATCTTTCACTCATTCTTTCCTTCAGTCTTTCAATCTTTCTTTCAATTTTTCTTTCAATCTTTCTTTCAAACTTTCAATCTTACTTTCAATCTTTCTTTCAATCATTCTTATATTCTTTCTTTCAATCTTTCATTCTTTCTTTCAATCTTTCAATCATTCTTTCTTTCATTCTTTCTTTCAGTCTTTCAACCTTTCTTAAAATCTTTCTTTCAATCTTTCTTTCAAGCTTTCTTTCATTCATTCTTTCAGTCTTTCAAACATTCAATTTTTCCTTCATTCCTTCTTTCAATCTTTATTACTTTCAATCTTTCTTTCAATCTTTCAATCTTTCTTTCATTCTTTCATTCTTTCTTTCAATCGTTCTTTCAATCTTTCCTTCAATCTTTCAATCTTTCTTTCAATCTTTCTTTCAACTTTTCTTTCTTTTTTCAATCTTTCTTTCAATCTTTTTTTTCATTCCTTCTTTTAGTCTTTCAATCTTTCTTTAAATCTTTCTTTCAATCTTTCTTTACAACTTTCAATCTTTCAATCTTTCTTTCATTCTATCTTTCAACCTTTCTTTCAATCTTTCTTTAATTCTTTAATTCAGTCTTAAAATCTTTCTTTCAATCTTTCTTTCTTTAAATATTTTGATCTCTCAAACATTCTTTCTTTTTATCAGTCTTTTTTTGTTTCTTTCATTCATTCTTTCAATTTTTCTTACTTTCAATCTTTCTTTTTTTCAATATTTCTTTCAATCTTTTAATCTTTCATTCATTCTTTCATTCTTTCTTTCAATCTTTCATTCTTTCTTTCAATCTTTCAATCTTTCAATCTCTCTTTTAATCTTTCTTTCATTTTTTCTTTCAGTCTTTCAATCTTTCTTTCAATCTTTCTTTCAATCTTTCTTTCAAACTTTCATTCTTTCTTTCAATCTCTCTTTCAATCTTTCTTTCAATCTTTCTTTCTTTTTTCAATCTTTCTTTCAATCTTTTTTTTAATTCTTACTTTTAGTCTTTCAATCTTTCTTTAAATCTTTTTTTCTTTAAATCTTTCTTTCTTCAATCTTTCTTTCAATCTTTCTTTCAATCTTTCAATCATTCAATCTTTCTTTAATTCTTTCTTTCAATCTTTCAATCTTTCAATTTTTCTTTCCATCTTTCTTACTTTCATTCTCTCTTTCTTTCAATATTTCTTTCAATCTTTCTTTCAATCGTTCTTTCATTCTTTCTTTCATTCTTTCTTTCAATGTTTCAATCTTTCAATCTTTCTTTCATTCTTTTTTTTCATTCTTACTTTCATTCTTTAAATCTTTCTTTCTTTCAATCATTCTTTTTTCAATCTTTCTTTCAATCTTTCAATCTTTCGATCTTTCAATCTTTCTTTAATTCTTTTATTCATTCTTTCTTTCAGTCTTTCAATCTTTCTTTAAATCTTTCTTTAAATCTTTCTTTCAATCTTTCAATCTTTCAATTTTTCTTTCATTCTTTCTTTCAATCTTTTTTACTTTCAATCTTTCTTTCAATCTTTCTTACTTTCATTCTCTCTTTCTTTCAATATTCTTTCAATCTTTCTTTCATTCTTTCATTCTTTCTTTCAATCGTTCTTTTATTCTTTCTTTAAATCTTTCATTCTTTCTTTCAATCTTTCAATCTTTCAATCTTTCTTTCATTCTTTCTTTCAATCTTTCTTTCAAGCTTTCTTTCAATCGTTCTTACTTTCAATCTTTCTTTCTTTCTTTCAGTATTTCTTTCAATCTTTCAATCTTTCTTTCATTCTTTCTTTCAATCTTTCAATCTTTCAATTTTTCTTTCAATCTTTCTTACTTTCATTCTCTCTTTCTTTCAATATTTCTTTCAGTCTTTCAATCTTTCTTTCATTCTTTCTTTCAATCTTTCATTCTTTCTTTCAATCTTTCAATCTTTCAATCTTGCTTTCATTCTTTTTTTTCATTCTTACTTTTAGTCTTTCAATCTTTCTTTAAATCTTTCATTCTTTAAATCTTTCTTTCTTTCAATCATTCTTTTTTCAATCTTTCTTTCAATCTTTCAATCTTTCAATCTTTCAATCTTTCTTTAATTCTTTTATTCATTCTTTCTTCCAGTCTTTCAATCTTTCTTTCAATCTTTCTTTAAATCTTTCTTTCAATCTTTCAATCTTTCAATTTTTCTTTCATTCTTTCTTTCAATCTTTTTTACTTTCAATCTTTCTTTCAATCTTTCTTACTTTCATTCTCTCTTTCTTTCAATATTCTTTCAATCTTTCAATCTTTCTTTCATTCTTTCATTCTTTCTTTCAATCGTTCTTTTATTCTTTCTTTCAATCTTTCATTCTTTATTTCAATCTTTCAATCTTTCAATCTTTCTTTCATTCCTTCTTTCAATCTTTCTTTCAAGCTTTCTTTCAATCGTTCTTACTTTCAATCTTTCTTCTTTCTTTCAGTATTTCTTTCAATCTTTCAATCTTTCTTTCATTCTTTCATTCTTTCTCTCAATCTTTCTTTCTTTCAATCTTTCAATCTTTCTTTCATTCATTCTTTCAGTCTTTCAAACTTTCAATTTTTCCTTCATTCCTTCTTTCAATCTTTATTACTTTCAATCTTTCTTTCAATCTTTCTTTCGTTCTTTCATTCTTTCTTTCAATCGTTCTTTCAATCTTTCCTTCAATCTTTCAATCTTTCTTTCATACTTTCATTCTTTCTTTCAATCTTTCTTTCTTTCTTTCAATCTTTCTTTCATTCTTTCATTCTTTCTTTCAACCTTTCAATCTTTCTTTCATTCTTTTTTTTAGTCTTTCAATCTTTCTTTAAATCTTTCTTTCAATCGTTCTTTCAAAATTTCAATATTTCAATCTTTCTTTCATTCTATCTTTCAACCTTTCTTTCAATCTTTTAATCTTTCATTCATTCTTTCATTCTTTCTTTCAATCTTTCATTCTTTCTTTCAATCTTTCAATCTTTCAATCTCTCTTTTAATCTTTCTTTCAATTTTTCTTTCCATCTTTATTACTTTCATTCTCTCTTTCTTTCAATATTTCTTTCAATCTTTCAATCTTTCTTTCATAATTTCATTCTTTCTTTCAATCGTTCTTTCATTCTTTCTTTCAATCTTTCATTCTTTCTTTCAATCTTTCAATCTTTCAATCTTTCTTTCATTCTTTTTTTTCATTCTTTCATTCTTTCTTTCAATCGTTCTTTCATTCTTTCTTTCAATCTTTCATTCTTTCTTTCAATCTTTCAATCTTTCAATCTTTCTTTCATTCTTTTTTTTCATTCTTACTTTTAGTCTTTCAATCTTTCTTCAAATCTTTCATTCTTTAAATCTTTCTTTCTTTCAATCATTCTTTTTTCAATCTTTCTTTCAATCTTTCAATCTTTCAATCTTTCTTTAATTCTTTTATTCATTCTTTCTTTCAGTCTTTCAATCTTTCTTTCAATCTTTCTTACTTTCATTCTCTCTTTCTTTCAATATTCTTTCAATCTTTCAATCTTTCTTTCATTCTTTCTTTCAATCGTTCTTTTATTCTTTCTTTCAATCTTTCAATCTTTCTTTCAATCTTTCATTCTTTCAATCTTTCTTTCATTCTTTCTTTCAATCTTTCTTTCAAGCTTTCTTTCAATCGTTCTTACTTTCAATCTTTCTTTCTTTCTTTCAGTATTTCTTTCAATCTTTCAATCTTTCTTTCATTCTTTCATTCTTTCTTTCAATCTTTCTTTCTTTCAATCTTTCAATCTTTCTTTCATTCATTCTTTCAGTCTTTCAAACTTTCAATTTTTCCTTCATTCCTTCTTTCAATCTTTATTACTTTCAATCTTTCTTTCAATCTTTCTTTCATTCTTTCATTCTTTCTTTCAATCGTTCTTTCAATCTTTCCTTCAATCTTTCAATCTTTCTTTCATACTTTCATTCTTTCTTTCATACTTTCATTCTTTCTTTCATTCTTTCATTCTTTCTTACAATCTTTCTTTCATTTTTTTCTTTCAATCTTTCATTCTTTCTTTCAATATTTCTTTCAATCTTTCTTTAATTCTTTCATTCTTTCTTTCAAACTTTCAATCTTTCTTTCATTCTTTCTTTCAGTCTTTCAATCTTTCTATAAATCTTTCTTTCAATCGTTCTTTCAATCTTTCTTTCAATCTTTCAATCTTTCTTTCATACTTTCATTCTTTCTTTCATTCTTTCATTCTTTCTTACAATCTTTCTTTCATTTTTTTCTTTCAATCTTTCATTCTTTCTTTCAATATTTCTTTCAATCTTTCTTTAATTCTTTCATTCTTTCTTTCAAACTTTCAATCTTTCTTTCATTCTTTCTTTCAGTCTTTCAATCTTTCTTTAAATCTTTCTTTCAATCTTTCTTTCAAACATTCAATCTTTCTTTCAATCTTTCTTTCAATCTTTCAATCTTTCTTTCATTCTTTCTTACAATCTTTTTTTCATTCTTTCTTTCAATCTTTCATTCTTTCTTTCAATATTTCTTTCAATCTTTCTTTAATTCTTTCATTCTTTCTTTCGCACTTTCAATCTTTCTTTCATTCTTTCTTTCAGTCTTTCAATCTTTATTTCATTCTTTCTTTCAATCTTTCAATCTTTCAATCTTTCTTTCATTCTATCTTTAATACTTTCAATCTTTTTTTCTTTTAATCTTTCTTTCAATCTTTCACTCATTCTTTCCTTCAGTCTTTCAATCTTTCTTTCAATTTTTCTTTCAATCTTTCTTTCAAACTTTCAATCTTACTTTCAATCTTTCTTTCAATCGTTCTTATATTCTTTCTTTCAATCTTTCATTCTTTCTTTCAATCTTTCAATCATTCTTACTTTCATTCTTTCTTTCAGTCTTTCAACCTTTCTTAAAATCTTTCTTTCAATCTTTCTTTCAAGCTTTCTTTCATTCATTCTTTCAGTCTTTCAAACATTCAATTTTTCCTTCATTCCTTCTTTCAATCTTTATTACTTTCAATCTTTCTTTCAATCTTTCAATCTTTCTTTCATTCTTTCATTCTTTCTTTCAATCGTTCTTTCAATCTTTCCTTCAATCTTTCAATCTTTCTTTCATACTTTCATTCTTTCTTCCAATCTTTCTTTCAATCTTTCAATCTTTCTTTCATTCTTTCATTTTTTCTTTCAACCTTTCAATCTTTCTTTCATTCTTTTTTTTAGTCTTTCAATCTTTCTTTAAATCTTTCTTTCAATCTTTCTTTACAACTTTCAATCTTTCAATCTTTCTTTCATTCTATCTTTCAACCTTTCTTTCAATCTTTCTTTAATTCTTTAATTCAGGCTTAAAATCTTTCTTTCAATCTTTCTTTCTTTAAATATTTTGATCTCTCAAACATTCTTTCCTTTTATCAGTCTTTTTTTGTTTCTTTCATTCATTCTTTCAATTTTTCTTACTTTCAATCTTTCTTTTTTTCAATATTTCTTTCAATCTTTTAATCTTTCATTCATTCTTTCATTCTTTCTTTCAATCTTTCATTCTTTCTTTCAATCTTTCAATCTTTCAATCTCTCTTTTAATCTTTCTTTCATTTTTTCTTTCAGTCTTTCAATCTTTCTTTCAATCTTTCTTTCAATCTTTCTTTCAATCTTTCTTTCAATCTTTCTGTCAAACTTTCATTCTTTCTTACAATCTTTCTTTCAATCTTTCTTTCAATCTTTCTTTCTTTTTTCAATCTTTCTTTCAATCTTTTTTTTCATTCTTACTTTTAGTCTTTCAATCTTTCTTTAAATCTTTTTTTCTTTAAATCTTTCTTTCAATCTTTCCCTCATTCTTTCCTTCAGTCTTTCAATCTTTCTTTCAATTTTTCTTTCAATCTTTCTTTCAAACTTTCAATCTTACTTTCAATCTTTCTTTCAATCGTTCTTATATTCTTTCTTTCAATCTTTCATTCTTTCTTTCAATCTTTCAATCATTCTTTCTTTCATTCTTTCTTTCAGTCTTTCAACCTTTCTTAAAATCTTTCTTTCAATCTTTCTTTCAAGCTTTCTTTCATTCATTCTTTCAGTCTTTCAAACATTCAATTTTTCCTTCATTCCTTCTTTCAATCTTTATTACTTTCATTCTTTCTTTCAATCTTTCATTCTTTCTTTCAATATTTCTTTCAATCTTTCTTTAATTCTTTCATTCTTTCTTTCGCACTTTCAATCTTTCTTTCATTCTTTCTTTCAGTCTTTCAATCTTTCTTTCATTCTTTCTTTCAATCTTTCAATCTTTCAATCTTTCTTTCATTCTATCTTTCAATCTTTCAATCTTTCTTTCAATATTTTTTTCAGTCTTTCAATCTTTCTTTCATTCTTTCTTTCAATCTTTCAATCTTTCAATCTTTCTTTCATTCTATCTTTCTTACTTTCAATTTTTCTATCTTTCAATATTTCTTCCAATCGTTCAATCTTTCTTTCATTATTTCTTTCAATCTTTCTTTCTTTCAATCTTTCTTTCCATCTTTCTTTCAATCTTTCTTTCATTCTTTCTTTCAATGTTTCTTTTTTCAATATTTCTTTCAATCAGTCAATTTTTCTTTCATTCTTTCTTTCAATCGTTCTTTCATTCTTTCTTTCAATCTTTCAATCTTTCTTTAAATATTTCAATCATTCAATCTTTCTTTCAATCTTTCTTTCAATCGTTCAATCTTTCTTTCATTCTTTCTTTAAATATTTCAATCTTTCAATCTTTCTTTCATTCTTTCTTTCAATTTTTCAATCTTTCTTTCATTCTTTCTTTCAATCTTTCTTACTTTCAATTTTTCTCTTTCAATATTTCTTCAAATCGTTCAATCTTTCTTTCATTATTTCTTTCAATCTTTCTTTTATCTCTTTCAATCTTTCTTTCTTTCAATCTTTCTTTCCATCTTTCTTTTAATCTTTCTTTCATTCTTTCTTTCAATCTTTCTTTTTTCAATCTTTCTTGCAATCTTTCTTTCAATTGTTTAATCTTTCAATCTTTCTTTCATTCATTCTTTCATTCTTTCTTTCAATCTTTCTTTCAATCGTTCTTTCTTTCTTTTAGTCTTTCTTTCATTCTTTCAATTTTTCAATCTTTCTTTCATTCTTTCTTTTAATCTTTCAATCTTTCTTTCATTCTTTCTTTCAATCTTTCTTTCATTCTTTCTTTCATTCTTTCTTTCAATCTTTCTTTCAATCGTTCTTTCTTTCTTTTAGTCTTTCTTTCAATCTTTCAATTTTTCAATCTTTCTTTCATTCTTTCTTTTAATCTTTCAATCTTTCTTTCATTCTTTCCTTCAGTCTTTCATTCTTTCTTTCAATCTTTCTTTTTTCAATCTTTCTTGCAATCGTTCTTTCAATTGTTTAATCTTTCAATCTTTCTTTCATTCTTTCTTTCAGTCTTTCAATCTTTTTTTCAATCTTTCTTTCATTCTTTCTTTCAATCTTTCTGTCCGTCATTCTTTCTTTCAGTCTTTCTTTCGTTCTTTATTTCAATCTTTGTTTCATTCTTTCTTTCAATCTTTCATTCAATCTTTCTTTCAATCTTTCTTTCAATCTTTCTTTCAATCGTTCTTTCATTCTTTATTTTAATCTTTCAATCTTTCTTTAATTGTTTCTTTCAATCTTTCTGTCTTTCAATATTTCTTTCAATCTTTCAATCTTTCTTTTTTTTCAATCTTTCTTTCATTCTTTCTTTCAATCTTTCAATCTTTCAATTTTTCTATCTTTCAATATTTCTTCCAATCGTTCAATCTTTCTTTCATTATTTCTTTCATTCTTTCTATTGTTATATCTTTCAATCTTTCTTTCTTTCAATCTTTCTTTCCATCTTTCTTTCAATATTTCTTTCATTCTTTCTTTCAATCTTTCTTTCATTATTTCTTTCAGTCGTCCAATCTTTCTTTCAAACTTTCAATCTTTCTTTCAATCTTTCAGTCGTTAAATCTTTCTTTCAATCTTTCTTTCAATCTTTCAATCTTCAATCTTTCAATCTATCTTTCAGTCTTTCAATCTTTCTTTCAAACTTTCAATATTTCTTTCAATCTTTCTTTCTTTCAATCTTTCTTTCCATCTTTCTTTCAATATTTCTTTCATTCTTTCTTTCAATCTTTCTTTCATTATTTCTTTGTCTTTCAATCTTTCTTTCAAACTTTCAATCTTTCTTTCAATCTTTCAGTCGTTCAATCTTTCTTTCAATCTTTCTTTCAATCTTTCAATCTTCAATCTTTCAATCTATCTTTCAGTCTTTCAATCTTTCTTTCAAACTTTCAATATTTCTTTCAATCTTTCAGTCATTCAATCTTTCTTTCAATCTTTCTTTCAATCTTTCAATCATTCAATCTTTCAATCATTCAATCTTTCAATCTTTCTTTCTTTCAATCTTTCTTTCATTCTTTCCTTCAGTCTTACAATCTTTCTTTCAATCTTTCTTTCATTCTTTCTTTCAATCTTTCTTTAAATCTTTCAATCTTTCTTTCAATATGTCTTTCAATCTTTCTTACTTTCAATCTTTCTTTTTTTAAATCTTTCTTTCAATCTTTCTTTCAAACTTTCATTCTTTATTTCAATCTTTCAGTCTTTCTTTCATTCTTTCTTTCAATCTTTCAATCTTTCTTTCAATATTTCTTTCAATCTTTCTTTCTTTAAATCTTTCTTTCAATCTTTCTTTCAAACTTTCAATCTTTATTTCAATATTTTCTTTCAATATTTCAATCTTTCTTTCATTCTTTCTTTCAATCTTTCAATCTTTCTTTAATTCTTTCTTTCAATCTTTCTTACTTTCAATTTTTCTATCTTTCAATATTTCTTCCAATCTTTCAATCTTTCTTTTGTTATTCTTTCAATCTTTCTTTCAAACTTTCATTCTTTATTTCAATCTTTCAATCTTTCTTTCATTCTTTATTTCAATCTTTCAATCTTTCAATCTTTCTTTCATTCTTTCTTTCAATCTTTCTTTCAATCTTTCAATCTTTCTTTCAATATTTCTTTCAATCTTTCTTTCTTTAAATCTTTCTTTCAATCTTTCTTTCAAACTTTCAATCTTTATTTCAATCTTTCTTTCAATATTTCAATCTTTCTTTCATTCTTTCTTTCAATCTTTCAATTTTTCTTTCATTCTTTCTTTCAATCTTTCAATCTTTCTTTCATTCTTTCTTTCAATCTTTCTTACTTTCAATTTTTCTATCTTTCAATATTTCTTCCAATCGTTCAATCTTTCTTTCATTATTTCTTTCAATCTTTCTTTCTTTAAATCTTTCTTTCCATCTTTCTTTCAATCTTTCTTTCATTCTTTCTTTCAATGTTTCTTTTTTCAATATTTCTTTCAATCAGTCAATTTTTCTTTCATTCTTTCTTTCAATCGTTCTTTCATTCTTTCTTTCAATCTTTCAATCTTTCTTTAAATATTTCAATCATTCAATCTTTCTTTCAATCGTTCAATCTTTCTTTCATTCTTTCTTTAAATATTTCAATCTTTCAATCTTTCTTTCATTCTTTCTTTCAATCTTTCAATCTTTCTTTCATTCTTTCTTTCAATCTTTCTTACTTTCAATTTTTCTCTTTCAATATTTCTTCCAATCGTTCAATCTTTCTTTCATTATTTCTTTCAATCTTTCTTTTATCTCTTTCAATCTTTCTTTCTTTCAATCTTTCTTTCCATCTTTCTTTTAATCTTTCTTTCATTCTTTCTTTCAATCTTTCTTTTTTCAATCTTTCTTGCAATCTTTCTTTCAATTGTTTAATCTTTCAATCTTTCTTTCATTCATTCTTTCATTCTTTCTTTCAATCTTTCTTTCAATCGTTCTTTCTTTCTTTTAGTCTTTCTTTCATTCTTTCAATTTTTCAATCTTTCTTTCATTCTTTCTTTTAATCTTTCAATCTTTCTTTCATTCTTTCTTTCAATCTTTCTTTCATTCTTTCTTTCATTCTTTCTTTCAATCTTTCTTTCAATCGTTCTTTCTTTCTTTTAGTCTTTCTTTCAATCTTTCAATTTTTCAATCTTTCTTTCATTCTTTCTTTTAATCTTTCAATCTTTCTTTCATTCTTTCCTTCAGTCTTTCATTCTTTCTTTCAATCTTTCTTTTTTCAATCGTTCTTTCAATTGTTTAATCTTTCAATCTTTCTTTCATTCTTTCTTTCAGTCTTTCAATCTTTTTTTCAATCTTTCTTTCATTCTTTCTTTCAATCTTTCTGTCCGTCATTCTTTCTTTCAGTCTTTCTTTCGTTCTTTATTTCAATCTTTGTTTCATTCTTTCTTTCAATCTTTCTTTCAATCTTTCTTTCAATCTTTCTTTCAATCGTTCTTTCATTCTTTATTTTAATCTTTCAATCTTTCTTTAATTGTTTCTTTCAATCTTTCTGTCTTTCAATATTTCTTTCAATCTTTCAATCTTTCTTTTTTTTCAATCTTTCTTTCATTCTTTCTTTCAATCTTTCAATCTTTCAATTTTTCTATCTTTCAATATTTCTTCCAATCGTTCAATCTTTCTTTCATTATTTCTTTCAATCTTTCTATTGTTATATCTTTCAATCTTTCTTTCTTTCAATCTTTCTTTCCATCTTTCTTTCAATATTTCTTTCATTCTTTCTTTCAATCTTTCTTTCATTATTTCTTTCAGTCGTCCAATCTTTCTTTCAAACTTTCAATCTTTCTTTCAATCTTTCAGTCGTTAAATCTTTCTTTCAATCTTTCTTTCAATCTTTCAATCTTCAATCTTTCAATCTATCTTTAAGTCTTTCAATCTTTCTTTCAAACTTTCAATATTTCTTTCAATCTTTCTTTCTTTCAATCTTTCTTTCCATCTTTCTTTCAATATTTCTTTCATTCTTTCTTTCAATCTTTCTTTCATTATTTCTTTGTCTTTCAATCTTTCTTTCAAACTTTCAATCTTTCTTTCAATCTTTCAGTCGTTCAATCTTTCTTTCAATCTTTCTTTCAATCTTTCAATCTTCAATCTTTCAATCTATCTTTCAGTCTTTCAATCTTTCTTTCAAACTTTCAATATTTCTTTCAATCTTTCAGTCATTCAATCTTTCTTTCAATCTTTCTTTCCATCTTTCAATCATTCAATCTTTCAATCTTTCTTTCTTTCAATCTTTCTTTCATTCTTTCCTTCAGTCTTACAATCTTTCTTTCAATCTTTCTTTCATTCTTTCTTTCAATCTTTCTTTAAATCTTTCAATCTTTCTTTCAATATGTCTTTCAATCTTTCTTACTTTCAATCTTTCTTTTTTTAAATCTTTCTTTCAATCTTTCTTTCAAACTTTCATTCTTTATTTCAATCTTTCAGTCTTTCTTTCATTCTTTCTTTCAATCTTTCTTTCAATCTTTCAATCTTTCTTTCAATATTTCTTTCAATCTTTCTTTCTTTAAATCTTTCTTTCAATCTTTCTTTCAAACTTTCAATCTTTATTTCAATATTTTCTTTCAATATTTCAATCTTTCTTTCATTCTTTCTTTCAATCTTTCAATCTTTCTTTAATTCTTTCTTTCAATCTTTCTTACTTTCAATTTTTCTATCTTTCAATATTTCTTCCAATCTTTCAATCTTTCTTTTGTTATTCTTTCAATCTTTCTTTCAAACTTTCATTCTTTATTTCAATCTTTCAATCTTTCAATCTTTCTTTCATTCTTTATTTCAATCTTTCAATCTTTCAATCTTTCTTTCATTCTTTCTTTAAATCTTTCTTTCAATCTTTCAATCTTTCTTTCAATATTTCTTTCAATCTTTCTTTCTTTAAATCTTTCTTTCAATCTTTCTTTCAAACTTTCAATCTTTATTTCAATCTTTCTTTCAATATTTCAATCTTTCTTTCATTCTTTCTTTCAATCTTTCAATTTTTCTTTCATTCTTTCTTTCAATCTTTCAATCTTTCTTTCATTCTTTCTTTCAATCTTTCTTACTTTCAATTTTTCTATCTTTCAATATTTCTTCCAATCGTTCAATCTTTCTTTCATTATTTCTTTCAATCTTTCTTTCTTTCAATCTTTCTTTCCATCTTTCTTTCAATCTTTCTTCCATTCTTTCTTTCAATGTTTCTTTTTTCAATATTTCTTTCAATCAGTCAATTTTTCTTTCATTCTTTCTTTCAATCGTTCTTTCATTCTTTCTTTCAATCTTTCAATCTTTCTTTAAATATTTCAATCATTCAATCTTTCTTTCAATCTTTCTTTCAATCGTTCAATCTTTCTTTCATTCTTTCTTTAAATATTTCAATCTTTCAATCTTTCTTTCATTCTTTCTTTCAATCTTTCAATCTTTCTTTCATTCTTTCTTTCAATCTTTCTTACTTTCAATTTTTCTCTTTCAATATTTCTTCCAATCGTTCAATCTTTCTTTCATTATTTCTTTCAATCTTTCTTTTATCTCTTTCAATCTTTCTTTCTTTCAATCTTTCTTTCCATCTTTCTTTTAATCTTTCTTTCATTCTTTCTTTCAATCTTTCTTTTTTCAATCTTTCTTGCAATCTTTCTTTCAATTGTTTAATCTTTCAATCTTTCTTTCATTCATTCTTTCTTTCAATCTTTCTTTCAATCGTTCTTTCTTTCTTTTAGTCTTTCTTTCATTCTTTCAATTTTTCAATCTTTCTTTCATTCTTTCTTTTAATCTTTCAATCTTTCTTTCATTCTTTCTTTCAATCTTTCTTTCATTCTTTCTTTCATTCTTTCTTTCAATCTTTCTTTCAATCGGTCTTTCTTTCTTTTAGTCTTTCTTTCAATCTTTCAATTTTTCAATCTTTCTTTCATTCTTTCTTTTAATCTTTCAATCTTTCTTTCATTCTTTCCTTCAGTCTTTCATTCTTTCTTTCAATCTTTCTTTTTTCAATCTTTCTTGCAATCGTTCTTTCAATTGTTTAATCTTTCAATCTTTCTTTCATTCTTTCTTTCAGTCTTTCAATCTTTTTTTCAATCTTTCTTTCATTCTTTCTTTCAATCTTTCTGTCCGTCATTCTTTCTTTCAGTCTTTCTTTCGTTCTTTATTTCAATCTTTGTTTCATTCTTTCTTTCAATCTTTCATTCAATCTTTCTTTCAATCTTTCTTTCAATCTTTCTTTCAATCTTTCTTTCAATCGTTCTTTCATTCTTTATTTTAATCTTTCAATCTTTCTTTAATTGTTTCTTTCAATCTTTCTGTCTTTCAATATTTCTTTCAATCTTTCAATCTTTCTTTTTTTTCAATCTTTCTTTCAATCTTTCTTTTATTCTATCTTTAAATCTTTCTGTTTTTTCAATCTTTCTTGCAATCTTTCTTTCAGTCTTTCAATCTGTCTTTCAAACTTTCAATCTTTCTTTCAATCTTTCAATCTTTCAATCTTTCTTTCAATTTTTCTTTCAATCTTTCAGTCTTTCTTTCATTCTTTCTTTCAATCTTCAATCTTTCAATCTTTCAATCTTTCTTTCATTCTTTCTTTCAATCTTTCAATCTTTCTTTCAATATTTCTTTCAATCTTTCTTTCTGTCAATCTTTCTTTCCATCTTTCTTTCCATCTTTCTTTCATTCTTTCCTTCAGTCTTTCAATCTTTCTTTCAATCTTTCTTTCAATTTTTCTTTCAATCTTTCTTTCATTCTTTCCTTCAATCTTTCAATCTTTCTTTCAATCTTTCTTTCAATCTTTCATTCATTCCTTCTTTCTATCCTCCTTTCCCTCATGAAAATGAGGGAGTGGATGAAGGTAGAGTGTACAGCTCGATCCGGCGTAGTAAGTTGAGTAAGTAAAGGACGTTTATGAAAATGAAAGATGAAGTTGGTTAAAACCCATCCCCCCATCCCCAATTGGTTAAAACCAATTAGGATTTTTATTGGAAGAAAACAAAGAAAATAAAAGGAGTTTATTCCAAAAAATGGGTGGAGCTATGCCCCATAAATTCAGATGTGCCGAGGAGCTAACTTCATTCTGAACCTACAGAAGACCCTGACACAAAGTAGGAACACAAGACACCTCTAAATACATACCTATTAAACGTAACCTTTTATTTTTTTTTTATAATTTACCATACCAACCTCGACATGGCATAATTGCATGAAGCATTAGTAAATTGGTCATTCAAAATTAATGTTTAGCAAAACTCTTAACATAAATCATTCTAAATTAATGCTTAGCAAAACTCTTTGCCTACCCACAATCGAGCATAACCCAAATTGAACTCCAATTGGCTATGGGACACACTCCGAGGCTTGATCAACCACGGGAGGGCCTTCCTCAGGCGAGGGTGTCTAGTGATAATGGTCAAACACCCCATGGTCCTGGGGTCCACTACTGATGATGTGTCCCAAAAATTCAGACCCAATCCTGATACAGAAATACAGTTTCAAAACTGATTTAAAAGCCAGATTAAAAAAATCAGTTCCAATACAAACACAGAAATACAGTTAAAAACCAACTTAAAAGCCATACTAAAAAATTTAGATGCAACCAAAACACGGTTGTTCTGCCTCCCGGTGCGCCCCCCGCGCAGTCAGTATTGCAACATCATAGCATTTGGATGATAGTATAATAATATAATAGTAAAATCAGAACAGGCATAAACAGATCAAGGCACACTCAGCCAATCTGATCATGTCCCAGACCCGGATTAACATCTCTTCCATCAGCCTCTTCACTGCCCTTGAGAAAGCACAATTTGTGAGATAATTCATGTTATTGTTGTATGTATACAATGTGGGAGCTATGACAACGTATTAACACGTTATCTACATCTGCATAGAGATTGATCGTTTATCTGCATATTTCTCTACTGTTCCACAGTTTTACACCGCTTTCATTAACGATACCAAAAGTGCGCTCCTGTCTCTGGGTACTTATTGCAAGAGTGTTTAGCTCGCTGTATAGCCAAGTACAGCTACATGTGGTGAGGGCTTAAGAGTAAAAAGATTGGCCTCACCTCAAGGCATTGCTGAGAGCAATGATGTCAGAACACCCAGGGCCCACGGAACCCTCAGACCCCTCGGAAGGCTGAGGCTCCACAGAACTCGTGGGCCCAAACAGACAGCCAGGCTTGGAGGAACGGGCAAAAGGCCTGGACCGCAGTGGCAGTACAACTTTGAGTGCGCAAAGCGGGCTTGGCAACGCATCCAGCAGGTCCTTCAAGTCGGCCAACAAGGCCATTAAGTCGGGCCAATAAGACCCTTAAATTAGCCAGCAGGTCTATCAAGTCCAGAAGGTGAAACGTCAGTGCAATCACAGTGGCATGCGCTAGAGCCGCAGTTGCACGTATGTAGGCTGTGAGAGAAAAATGCACATGATCAACTATTTGAATGAGGTTTTACATGTTTTATACAGGACAATAGCCTTTTGTATGTTACTTAGTTATAAAACTCATTGTCTATGGGTTTTTATGAGTCACTCAGAGTTAATATAAAGAGACAAAAAAATTGTCTGTATGTGTCTGTGTGTAAAAACTGTCTAAAACATTTCAGTTGTAGTATTGGAAAAACCAGACCACATTCCATCCTTCACTTAACCTTGTGTGGAGATAAGGATAAGGACAAGAGGGACTTAAAAGAGCGTTGTGTGTTTGTTTTATGGTACAGTAGGATTGTGTCTGTGACCGAAGTTTGACTGTTAAATCACTGTTTGGGGGAACACCCAGGGATATGACTGAGGATCAGAGTTGTAAATGACACCTGACACACAACCTCTCTTTGGTATAAAGCCCTCTTCGTCAGTAATAGGGGTAGACTGATCAGAACACTGCTTTGAAGCATGACGGTATCTTTCTCTTTATTTTGCAGAATAAATATCTTTAATACTCTCAGTTTTGTTTTCCTGTAGCGGGCAGATTAACCTCACCGACCACCTAGGATAATTTATCCAACAATCTGGCGACGATGATGAGACTCTCTTCATGTCCAGGTTGTGTGCCCAGCGGCAGTCAGAGACCGGCCGTAAGATATCCAACAAGGAGTCGTCTGGACAGGTCCAGCAAAGGCAACACAAGATTCCCGAAAAGTGAAGGTGACGACTCACTGAGATATTGTTCCGATCAAGGAAGATCTGAGTAAGCTTAAAGATTGAATCAATCTAGAGCAGGGGTCGGGAACCTATGGCTCGCGAGCCAATTACGGCTCTTTTGATGACGGTATATGGCTCGCATACAATTTTGAGCTAAAATTGTTCATCACAATTAACAAGTAATAAATTATTATTCTGTGTCATTTTAAAGTAAAACAGGTAAGAGAAATTACAACTTGAAAATAAAATTCAAAATATAAATGTGGCGGACAAAGTAGTCAAGCACCGGCTGCGGACAACATAAAGACTCCGGGGCGCCATTTACTCGGCGCCCTGCCCCTACCGGGTCTCTGCTCAGGCACAACTTGTGGAAGTCTCTGCCCACAGGTAAGGGCTTAGGGAAGGAGATGGCTGTGGTGCGCCGACATGGCGAAAGTTTTACTGTTCATTTCAACTTGCAGGCCACAATTATATGTATCACTGAGGATCATTATAATAATTGTGGATAATAATGATCCTCTTGGGAGCAGGAGGAATGGCGTTCCACTGCTGGACTGCTTACGAGCCCATGCGCCGATCCCCTCTGTAAGACAGACAAACATTAAGAAAACTCCCTGCCTCGAGTCGGACCAATCAGCTGAACAAAAGTGGACAGAAGTCGAAAAAACTTCAATATGTATGTGACAAATAATCTCTTGAACTTGAACTTGAACTTGAAACTGAAGACCAGCTGATTCTTAAAACTTGGAACGAGCGTCCCGTCACACAGCACACAATGCAGCGTGTGAGTAATGCCGTATTGACCATGTTTGGCTTTACAAATGCATGTGAGCAGTCTTTCTCGCATCTGAGAAACATTAAGACCATCCTACGCTTAAGTTTAACTGATGGAAGCCTCAACGCCTGCATTAAGCTTAACCTCACAACGTATGATCCAGACTAGAAGGCCATCAGCAAAACGAAGGAGCACCAGAAGTTGCATTAATGGTAAAAAGTATTTCATTTATTATTGGTTAGCTACAGTATAAGAACAATATTATGAAGAAGAATAAAGAGAAATGTATTATATAGAGGGCTTTTTTAAGTACTCAGAGATGTGTTGTACATTAAAAATGTATGCCTTACTTATGAAGTAGCCAATTTTGCATTGATCAAGAGAATCGTGGTTTTTGTCTGTTTATTTGCTTTATGTTATCCAATAATAAAATCGACATTATTAAATACATGATTATTATAGATTATTCTTGACCCATCCTAGCAAAAGCGTTGAATGAATGAATCCTTGGGTGATTGAAATGATGTTTGAGGCGTGTGACCGCCTGGCCGATGGATCACTCTGGAGCACGTATGGATGAGATGAGTTCGGAGACATTTTATCAGTGTCTCGGGGTATGTTTAGCTACATGGCTGATGAAAATCGCGATTAAAAACAAGCAAATGTATAAATGTGAGATACAGTAAGCATAGTATGTGTGTTGTACACAACATGTCAAACTAGTTTCCCACATGAGTCCTTGGTTTAAAAGTAGCGTTATAATCTAAATATCTGGTAGGATTTCTGGAAAGGATACTGTAAGGCTTTAAATTTATTTGAAAAAAATATAACAAGGCGAGAGAGCTGTAAAGTTAGTTGACAGGCTGAAATGATTATGGAAGTTGATGTGAAAGACAATGAAAGTGGGAAAGTTAGCAAATGATGCATTTGGGATTCTTTGTTAAGGATGGAAGTTGGAGCAAAGAGAGTTGTAAAAGTCATTTTAGTAAAATATTGGTTCAGCAGAGGAAGCTAGCTAACTTATGAGTTAACCCGGACTAACTTCCGGGTGCGCCGTAGTATGGACACACCGGCTCTGCATTCAACTCTTAGTTTTGTGTTTATTACTATTTGTATTGTTCTTATTTTTGCATGCAGTGCACTGTCGCTATTACAATATGAACGAAAAGCACTCCTGGACGTCTGTTCGACACCTCATACGGACTTTTTCGCAACTTACCGGAGTACGTACTAAGATCTCTTTGTCCTGCCGCCACTGTGTTTACCAATACGCCGACGGAGGAGAAAGACAAGAGGAAAACCTGCCGGAATTCTATGCAGATCTCGGAGGAGATACTAAAAAAGTGAATAGGTTTGATCTTGAGTGTGTAAAGTTTTGTTATTTTTCGAGTTTCTTAAGGCCCCAAAAGTCAGGTTAACACTTCAATTCAACACAGTGCCATGCCCACATTGTGTGACGAAAACCCAATGTTTTAATAAATTTAATCCCCAAAGTGTCTTGTAGACACTCGCGAACTTTGAAGTCGATCTGATGAATCCCCTAGGAGTTTGCGCACATTAAATCCAATATGGCCACCTTCCTGTTGGTTGGGTGTCGGTCATGGCGGCAATATAATTTTTTTTGAGTCTAGTGATGTTACATTAATATACCCAATTTCATGTTAAAAAGTGAATAGGTTTGATGTTTTGAAATTTTCAACAGGGCGTGTCCGGTCATTTTGCCATGCCCAAGCACGGAACCCATAGAATATCAATTGCCACACTGGGACTGACGAGTGCACAAAGTTTCGTGAATTTCCAAGTATCTTTTGGAACATGAAATTTAACGTGTTGCCACGCCCACACCGTGTGCCAAAAAATATATATATTTTGATAATGTTAAGCTGTGAAGGTGTCTTGTAGACACTCGTCAAGTTTGAAGCCGATCCGATAAATCGCCAAGGAGGAGTTTCGCTAAAGTACAAAACATAAATATGACTAAAAAGTCAGGAAAATTAAAAATGGCCGACTTCCTGTTGGGTTTTGTGAGAAAAAAAAATATATATATATATATACATATACTATAACTATTACGTACTACATATAACTTTACTACTATAACTATAACATTACAGATTGAACTAATCCTCGATAGCAAAACTATATGTGTGTATCCTACAGTATACATTACATAAATTTATTCATGTACATTACTATCATTCATATAGTGGGTAATTATGAAATACAGTTTTATTGATCAGTCAGAGCCAAAATTAAAACATGTCTAAAGACACTGGGTGTAACTACGCAACCAGTTAGAAACCGGCACTGAAACGGTTAATCTGGCGCACACACAGCGGGGAGTCTGAAACTAGATACTCGGGAGATGGGAAATAACAAAGGCGGGACCGCCTCGCAAAGGGGGGTCTGTCGTTTGTAACAAAGTGACGAGGAAACAAAGTTTCTGCAGACTCCTGGGTGAAATGTATGCTAGATGAGACACGCAGTTTAGGACTAACCACGTCGACGTAAAACGTTTTCTATTTTTTGGTAGATTCTCAAACCGTCCTATAAACTCTCCGTAGCTCAAAGTTCCAGTTTCATCCCATCATTCCGGATTTGGAAATTTTGAACACGACAAATTGGTGACCCCGACGTGATCCCATTACAAGACTGCAGAGGAGTTCCGAAAGCCTGAACGGTTGCGATACTTCCATGGGTACCCGCTAAAAGGTGAGCAGAGCCATTTCATGAAGTCTGCATAGATTAGATAGGAATATTTTAGGTGGAAGTGTTGTACTGTTTAAGGCTGGACGAACAACTTTGTGGTTTTGGGGATGTATTGTTGAATGATGCATGAATAATAATTGTTAAATATTGTGGAGAGGAGAAATTGGATTGTTTGATGAGAACGGTAGTAAGGTAAGTTAAGGGAACGGGTTAGGAAACCCCCCTTCGAAGCGGCTGTGTGTTTAACTTGCGTAGTAATTCCACGTAACGTTTGGGCCCGTGTGTAGAGAATACATCCAGTATGCCTAAACTGAGCGACGTTTTGGTGATGAACAATGTTTAACTCGTGAAGTAATTCCGAATCCCGTTTAGGCCCGGTTGTTGAAAAGACCTCCGAAATGCCTAAACTAAGTGATGTCTGGCGATGAAATGTTAAACTCAGCCTTCAGAAGGGTAGTCGATAGTCGGTAATTTCATTTAAGGGTGAAAGGCCCGGAATCATTTTTAAAGTAAAAAGGAAGCCAAGCATTTAGGGGTTAAAGGCCCGGTTCTTAGAGAAACCAAATATTAAAGGGTTAAAGGTCCAATTCACGTGACTTAGCGTAAAATTGTATTGCCGGCTGTGTGAGTGAGAGTGTGCGCAACGAGGTACCTTGTGTGTGTGGAAAGAGAGGTACCATGCGTGTGTGTGAATGTGAGAGAGACCGCGGGCGTGTGTGTGTTTGAGACAGTCTTTGTGTTTAAGAGAGTGTGTGTTTGATAGAGTCTGTGCATGTGTGATAGAGGTTTTGTGTGTGTATGTGTATGAACAACCTCCTCAAATTGCCCTAGATAAAAGGGCAATATATAAAAAAAAAATACAAATAAAAAAAAAAAAGTTGACCTGTAATAACCTAAAAGACCACTAGTGGCGTAGCTGCACCAGAAACACATTGAGATCCGAACATTTGAGGTTTCCCCCTCCCACTTCTTCCCATGTCTTTTGTTCTCCTGCCATTCAAAAACATAATGGAAAAGACCCCATCCCCCAGACCCGGCACCAGTGAGATTCGTATTGAAGCTGTAGCTGAGCTCAAGAACAGAACAGAGCCAAAGTTCCATGCTTGAGAAACTTGGAAATTCCATAAATATGAACAAAAATGGATCAAAGCAGGGTGGTGGTCGAAAGACACTACCCCGACAGCAGAAAACCGCACCAAGGTGATAGAGGAAGAAAAAAGACTGCTGGCTGAAGCAGGAGTGGATGCAAAAAACAACCCTGGATTAATGGGGGCTTGAAAGCGCAAGTTAAACAAGCAGCGTGCACAATGGGCGCTGGTTCAGCACATAATGACGGCATGGATTCGAGCGGAAATGATTGTCGAACGTCGCAATAAAATCAGAAATGCCGCAACCAAGGCAGTGGTAGAAGCCCAGAAGGAACCCTACCCCCCACAAGAAGACAAGTTACCACCCCTCCCCGAACCCATCCCCCAAGGTCACACCCCACTCCAACCACACACCACCCCATCCCGCTACCCCTCCCTGCTGGCCGATGAAGAAACACATCGGCACCCCCCCTCTCCGTACAACCCTAAGACCGAGCACACACCTGAAGCAACAGCGCCCCCTGTGCTGAGCAACCAGAAAATAGCCACCCCACCCCCGCCAGAAATACAAGCACCCGTATTAGTAATGGAAGGCCCGATCCAAATCCATTTCCGAGTACAGCCCTCCCCAAAGCCATCTGACAGTGAGAACAAGGACAATGATCAGACATCGCCCCCTAACGATCAAACAGACACAAAGAGTTTCTCTCCTCTAATACAGAGGACGACGAATGCACTTGCCAGTCCTACAAACCACAAAAAGACATCAAGAAAGGAAAAAGAAATGTACCACAAGGGTTAGCCACGCAACTGTCACACTGACTGGACAATGTGGCCCACTACCAGAGGATGCCAACACAACCCATGTTCATCTCATAGCACCTCCTGCAGACGCTACAGCCAAACAACAACCCAAAGAAAAACAAAAGACCCGAAGCCAGCCCACACCTTCACCTACCCCTGTAGTCCCCAAATACACCTTTAAGAAAACAAAACAAAGACACCCCACCCCCCTCCGCTCCTGGGAAGAAGAACCCATGTCAGACCACGAGACTAAGACAAAAAAGTGGTCATTCAAAAACAGTGGCAGCTCCCGGGGAGAGTACACAAACGACAACAGAAGAAAAGGAACCCTTATAGCATCATCCAAAAGCCAGGCCAGAAGATCGTCAGCAATAGGGATAGTTACCCGCTCGAAAATTAGACAACGAGAGGAGGAACAAAAGCAGTCCGCCAAAAGAGAAACATTTGTTCCCTGGTACCACCGCGACATGCAGGCCCTCAAAGGCAACCTATCAGCGTTGGACAAAGGAGCTGCAGCATGGATCCGAATCTTCGAAAACCACACAGCGGCTGACACACTAGCCCTAAGAGATGTGCGAGCCATTCTCCGCGCCACAGCAGGAAACATCACCCTGACCTCCCTGGAAAGAGAAGTTAGAACCCTCACCATGGCACACGAGCACCCATTCGACCACATGCGGAATGACATATGGACAGCCATAGGAGAAACCTGGCCGACCAGACGCAACACAGTGGCCCTGGCAGGCCTGAGATTTAAAAATGGGGAAGAACCACACGCCTATCTCACATGAGCAAAGGAGCTCTGGAGTGATAGCACTGTAGAACGTCATGACCCCTGCCTAGTGGGTCTCCCCATGTACATGCAGATGCCAAATGCCAAAATGGCCTCCCAGGAGATGTCAGGCTGTAGCTCGCAGACACAGTTTGACTGTCAGACATGACCGAGAGACAGTGGGAGAGCCATCTCATCCATCACCTGGAAAGACACATCAAAAAGCAAGAAGACGAATTCCTGGAGAAAGATTCCATACAAACCAGACTACTAAAAATGCAGGTAAAAAAACTGGAAGATGAAGTCAATACGGACAAAAAGAAGAAAGCAACTGTGCAAGCAGTAGTCACCACCCCTGAAGCACAGGCCCCGCTCCAAACCGCGCCACTACAATGGACAGGACCACAGCCCCTAACTGTAACCCCCGCCTACCCACCAGCCCAGCACCTACCCCAATGGCAGCAGGCCTGGACTCCCTATGAATATCCCCAGCGGCAGTATCCAGGGGCCCCCGCACCCTCATACCCCCAAGGCCCCCCCCAATGGCAGCAACTGAGAGGGAGAGGACAATTCCAATCCTCTAGAGGATGGGGAGGACCCGAGAAAACTACAGGATGTTTCATCTGTGGCCAAAGTGACCACTGGGCAAGGGAATGCCCCCAGAACCAACAACCCCAGCAATTATATAGAGGATCCTACCGCCCCCCTCAGAGAGGAAGAGGAGCTTCCTCGAGAGGAAAGGGAGGACCCCGCATGGACACCCCGCCATGGCATGGAGCATAGAGGCGCCCAGGGGACATGGAAGTGGTGGTACAGACAAAAATAAATGCCGAACCAGTAGTGCCATGTACAATCCAAGGAATCACTGTCAATCCAAGGAATTACTGTCACTGTCACTGTCACGTGTCTTGCTTGAAGAACCTGGCCGCCAACATACTACGTACTACATACAACTATCCACTCGGAAATTACGGACTGTTGGATTCTCTGGGACGACACAAGTCCAACCCTTCACCGCACCCCTCCCTACCAAGATAGGTCCTCACAAAGTCAGACACCAATACCTCTACTCACCAAGCTGCCCCACCAACCTAATGGGAAGGGACCTTCTCCGAAGAACAGGGGCATCTGTGATATGTAACCTCCACGGTCTGGAAGTTAGTTTCTCTGAGCCAAAAGAAGAGCTAATACCCCTCGAACGTATACTCGTCTTAGGTGGAACTCCTGATACCACCCCCGACCCCACACTCACCGGCTGGTGGCATTTTGTAAACCTACCAACTCTGGAAAAAGTCGATGCTGGACCCGTACACTGCACTCTCTGTTTCACACGCCACCGTGATGACATCTATGACGAAGGCTGGGAAGCGAAAAAGGAGGGACGACAAGAACAACTCCAGACAACAGACTTCTATCTGGGCCACGAAGGAGTTGCAGCAGCGGTCCGCCTGACACCAGACCAACAATCCTGGTATCTACTTCACGACACCGCAGTTCCACATGTGACCCTAGCCGTAGAAGCCAACCATGCAGCCAAACAATTGGGCCCCATGGTCAAAAGAGCCCTCGCCAACCCACCTGGGTCCCCACAACGAACCCCCTGTTGCAACACATGCCAGACAAATCGGTTTGGAGAATAGGACACAACAGCTACGAACAAGGCATATATGAAAGAAATGTCCTGGAAAGAACTTATCAAGGAAGCATCGAAGAACACCCCCTGGCAGCAGAAATGTTCGCCCAACTACCGCCAACCCTCTGGACCACCGGCCCCTATCACGTTGGCTGCACACCACACCACAATATACACATCAAAGTGAAAGCCCACGCTGTGCCCATTTGGCAAGGTCAGTACAAGGTCAAGCCCGAGGCAGCTGCTCGAATAGCCTCCACCATTGAAGGCCTCTTACAAGCAGGAGTTCTACGACCAGCGGATTCACCGTGGAACACACAAATTCTACCAGTACCCAAGGCTGGAGGACACTCATGGCGCCTGGTCCACGATCTGCGACGTATCAACCAGGTGGTCCAACCCATTACTGAAAAAGTGCCCAACCCCCATGTCGCCCTGCATGCAGGCTCCCCGAGTCATCAATTTTTCACCGTCATCGACCTGGCCAACGCATTTTTTTGCCTCCCCTTGGCCAAAGAAAGTCAAGATATGTTTGCATTCACATTTAAAAAATGCTCTTAGACCTACACAAGAATGCTACGAGGATTCACATGCACGCCAACCATATTCAACGCCTGCCTGAAGGCAGATCTCAAGGAACTCCTACTCATCCAGTATGTCGACGACATCCTCATGGACATCACCACAGTAGAAAATTGCCTCACGGCCACCAAATCCCTGCTACGGCGCATCGCAAAATGTGGCTACAAAATCAGGAAGGAAAAAGCACAGGTCTGCCGCACAGAAGTGGTATTCCTGGGAAAAAGGATCACGGGAGATAAGAGATACATCAACCCGGAAAGACAACAGAGAATGCTCCAGTACCCTAAACCCACCACCGTGCAGCAAATGCTAGCATTCCTGGGACTCACTGGCTATAGCAGACACCACATAGCTGATTATGTGGACCACACTGTTCCCCCACGCGAACCCATTGCGGAAGCTGGCCATCGGAACGTCAAGGCACCACTCAACTGGACCACAAGTGCGGAGGAAGCGTTCATAAGATTGAAACAACTCATGGGGAAGGCCGAACACCTATGCACCCCAGACATCTCTTCCTCGTTCCATTTGGACGTTACTGAAAAGCACGGAATTGTCAAGCTGTGCTCTGGCAGCCTAGACACGGTGAGCGCGCGATCCTGGCTCACCACAGTTGCAAACTCGACACAGTGGAACATGGACTCTCCGGATGTGGACGACACACGGCTGCCATCGCACACGCCCTACGAGAACCGACCACATTACTTTCTACCACCCCACCATCGTGCATACCACACATGGAGTCAAATCCTACCTCGATCAAACGGATTTCACCTTTACCACACCAAAACACAAGATGCGCTTGCATGTCACCCTGGAAAGAGACAATGTCTTGTACACAGCTGATGGAATCAACTTGGCCGGCGGACTACAGTATGCAGATGGCACCCATGACTGCGTACAGCTCATGAAACTGGAAGCAAAGGGCCGCACAGACTTGGATGGAACATCTGACCCCGATGCAGAAATTGTCCTGTTTATAGATGGTTGTTGTTTCAAAGAAGAAGAGGGAAATAGAGCATCATACGCAGCCATTCAACAAATTAATGGACACCACGTCACCCTAAGAAGTGGGATGATAGAACAACCAGCATCAACACAAAAAGCAGAACTCGACGCCTCGGTGAAAGCATTAAAAATCTCAAAAAACAAAAATGCAAACATATTCACCGACTCAGCATACAGCTCACGTGGATGTAGCCATATGGATGAAAAGAGGACTCCAAACGTCAGCAGGAGCCCCGGTAAAACACAAAGACCTCATACTCGCCCTCCTGGAAGCTATACATCTCCCCCGAAAAATCCAGATCATCAAATGCAAAGGACACTCCAAAGGAAATTCAAACGCAGCCGACACAGCAGCAAAAGAAGCAGGAGGGAACCTAAAAGAAAGCGCAGCAATGATGATTGTATTTACTGAAGACAACGCCCTCAATTTGTCAGAGGAACATCTGAAAGAAGTGCAGAAAGAAGCGAAATGGAACGAACACTCGCAGTGGCAGAAGAAAGGAGCCACATGCACCAGCGGCCTATGGAGAAGCCACGATGGGCGCCCAGTAGCACCAGCCGCACTCCTGGTCTACCTCATCAAGGATGCACATGGACAGACTCATGAAGGACCCAAAAGAACCACCAACAGGCTCAAACAGGACTGGTGGCATCCCTACCTGGAGGAAATGGTGGCCAACCATATTGCAGAATGCGTCGTCTGTCACGAGCTAAATAAGAAGACAGTCTACCAAAGACCTTTGGGAACATTCTCAGTGCCCCCCTACCCCTTCAGAGAAATATGCATAGATTACACCGGCATGGGCAGGGACAACAGAGTACAAGGGTACAGATACCTACTCGTGATGGTAGATCGATTCTCCAAATGGGTAGAAGCAGTCCCTTGCAAAAGAGAGGATGCAGTATCTGTGATTAAATGGTTATGGAAAAAACGCATTCCTCGGTGGGGTTACCCCACAGTTTTCTGCTCGGACAATGGATCTTATTTTACCAGCGATAAAAAACTCAGCCAGGTAGAACAGGCATTAGGTATCTCCCATAGATCTGGTTCAGTCTATCACCCCCAGTCAAAAGGCCTAGTTGAAAGTGCAAACCAGACGTTGAAAGAAAAAATGGCCAAGGTGCTGATAGAGACAAAACAGCAACTCAGTATGTCTCTACAGAACATCACAAAAACGACTAAACTAACGTGGGTAGATGCCCTACCCCTAGCATTAATGTCCATGCGAGACCTCTCCCCATAGTCAAACACATCTTAGCCCACACGAGATATTAACAGGCCGCCCCATGCCAGGTCCTCACAACCTACCAGCTAAATCACCCGCTTTTGATGATTTCCAGGAAGGTTTACCTGAATATGTCAAAGCACTAACCGCAGTATCTCGAGTTTTGTATTCACAGGTCAAGAACACTGCCCCAGACTGCCCCACACCCTGGTGGTCAGCCCCGGAGACTGGGTCCACATCAAGGTCCACAAACAGAAGTGGCCTGAGCCAAGGTGGACTGGACCTTGGGAGGTAGTGTTGGCCACCTCACATGCAGTAAAGCTCAAAAATAAAACTGGTGCTCCCTGTCACCACCTCTCCCACTGCGCCCCTGTCACCCCACCCGCAAGAACTCTCACAGAAACAAGGATCCAGCTGAAAGACGTAAGCATTCTGTAATTAACCATGTAAAAAAAAAATAATATTTTTTTTGTTTACCCTAGGAGAAGTCCTGGACCCTACACAGTATACATATTCTTACCAAGTGGGACCCCAATTATCGTATGACCAGTATATGACAAAGGTCAAAGAGTGGGGCCGAATGAAAGAAACAGTTCTTGTCATTTATGCCTATGAAGGACAAATCCTGGCATTCAATGTTGATTTCTGTTCCATAATAAAGTGTGATTCCACAGGGTAGGAGCAGTACCAGTGGAATGAGAAATATGCGTGGTCCACCAACCCTAGACTAACAAGTGACTGGTGGCTGGACGAGGTTTAAGGTACCCATATTGATTGTGGGGCATGGAGTAATGTGCTTATAAACACAGGAACCAGTAGGAGGAATTGCTACTCCACTCACGGAGCGTAGAACTAAAAGAAAATGCAGGAATGGATGATCACATCACTGGTTGGTTGGACTCTATGTTTTCCAAATTAAAAGGCCTCATTTTATCATGCATAATCAACGTTGCTATCATTGCTGCTCTGTTAATTGTATGTGGATGTTGTTGTATACCATGCATTTGTACTCTAGTGAAAAATGCATCATGACTGCGTTGGGAAAACCAGAAATACAAGCGTACATGGCATTGAGACAGAAGGAATGTGGCGACACCTATGTTGCTATAGGTATGGGCCTCCTTTCCCCAGCACCAGGACCCCGACATCCTCATCCACGATAACTGCATCTAGTTGATCATTTTGACACGCCCATGTATAGGACCCATAGAATATTAAATGCCACACTGGGACTGAAGAGTGTGCAAAGTTTTGCAATAATTTTGTAGTTTCTCAAGGCCCCAAAAGTCACGTAAACTGTTTTTTTGAACATAAAATTCAACGCGTTGCCACACCCGCATCGTGACGAAAAAAAAATGTTTTAATAACTTTTAATCCCCAATGAGTCTCAATCCAAAAAATCCCCCAGGAGAAGTTCACGAAAGTACAAAGCATAAAAAGTGGATAAAATATTACAAAAACACAGCTTTTTTTGGAACACGAAATCCAACGCTTTGCCACGGCCACATCGTGTGACAATTATTATTTTTTTTAATATCTTTTAATCGTGAAGGTGTCTTGTAGACACTCGCCAAGTTTGAAGCCAGATAAATGGCCTCGGAGGAGTTTACGAAAGTACAAAGCGAGAAAATGAACGGAAAGTGACTAAAATTACACATTTAATCCAAGAAGTTACAAAAGTGTCCCGAATTTTGTGAATTTCATGGTAAAAAGTGAATAGGTTTGATGTTTTGAAATTTTCAACAGGGTGTGTCGGGCCATTTTGCCACGCCCATGCAGGCAACTCATACAATATCAATTGCCACACTGGGACTAACAAGTGCGCAAAGTTTTCGTGAATTAGTATCTTCGGAACATGAAATTTTACGTGTTGCCACGCCACCCTAGAAAATAAAATAATAATTTTCTGACCTATTCACCTTTTTCCACGTAAACTCCCAAAATTCGGTACACATTTGTAACCTCTCTAGACTTGGAAAAAATATATATTTCCGCCATGACGGAAACCCAACAGGAAGTCGGCCATTTTGAATTTTCCTGACTTTTTAGTCATATTTATGCTTTGTACTTTCGCGAAACCCCTCCTTGGCGATTTATCGGATCGACTTCAAACTTGACGAGTGTCTACAAGACACCTTCACAGCTAAAACTTATTAAAATACATATATATTTTGGCACACGGTGTGGGCGTGGCAACACGTACAATTTCATGTTCCAAAAGATACTTGGAAATTCACAAATCTTTGCACACTCGTCAGTCCCAGTGTGTCATTTGATATTCTAGTGGTGCCATGCATGGGCGTGTCAAAATGGCCGCCTATTATCTCCTACATATTAGACATTGTGATAATATTATTCTGTTGTTACACGAGTGTGCATACATTCATTTTTGTACTGAGCCTGTAGTCTGCTATTCAACTATTTAACGCCCATTTAACAATCTTGGACCTATACCAAACAATGTTGTCAAAATGTGTGTCTCTCACCCAAGTGTTTAAGTCTATGTGCCCAGGTCAAAGCAGCCCTACCCGTCCCACTTGAAGGACCTCTACACGGCCGCTGACCAGGTGAATGGGTGGTGATCGCGACTTACAGAGGAAAAGCTGGAACTCTGCCAGATTCCTAGGACCTTTCCAGCAGGGTTAGGGACCCGCACCACTGCAGCAGCAGTTAAGGTGGTAGAACGACCAATATGGATACACGTATCTCATCGCAAGAAAGTTCCTACTCCCCTCTAGGTACTCGTTGAGGAGACAACGTGAGTGTACGCTGAACGCTGCTCACCCTGCAACTGCGATGGAACCACTTCAACCATACCTACATAGGCTACTTGGGTTACTGCCATTCCCCTTACCACAGCCGAAGAAATGTGTGTTTTGGAAGCAGTTATCGAAGGGGCTTTCTACACCAACATTGGCGCCCCACAGACGGCTCCACCGCTGGACTTCTGCTCCACATTTGATTACACCTGGCCACTTCCCACCTTG
Organism: Zeus faber; assembly: GCF_960531495.2. Taxonomy (NCBI): domain Eukaryota; kingdom Metazoa; phylum Chordata; class Actinopteri; order Zeiformes; family Zeidae; genus Zeus; species Zeus faber. Next base: position 104,319 of record NW_028293045.1, on the reverse strand, counting down.
TTATATGGTCATCATTTTCCTTGGCCCCTCCATCAAAAGGACACAGATAAAACAATATCTCTGTATAAATGTATTGTACTCAATTTATACATCATTTTCTGATCCCTTTGCCTCAATTATATTATACTTAAGCATTATTGCATTTTCCTTTTGTATCATTCCACTGGGAACAACAGAAGGGAGTGTGAGAGAAAAATGATGATCAATGTTAATGAATGATATAATTCTACCACCAAGTGATGTCTGAATGCTGAGGCATATGTTTGTTTGGTGACGCCCGACTCTTTCACAGGAGATCTTACATTCCTGTATATCACTGTCACGAAAGTTTTAGTCGTTATCTCAGTTTTTCTAGATCGTAAAAGGACCATTTGTGTAAACACTCAACGTATGCTTTCCCGGCACTGAAAGTGTTCTACGTTTTTCTTTGTTAAAAAATGTTCTCAGCTATCACCTGTTCCGCTGATAGAAGTGACATCAATTGTTCCCATGACAGAACTGCTAGCGTCAAGCTCTGCTGCAACATCAGAAAACACTGTAGCACTCTCCATATCAGGATAATAAGGAGCAGCATCACTCTGACCTTTGACAAATGTTTGAGAGCGCTGCTATTCCTTCACAAGAACTGGCACATCACTGGCAGGTGTGGCTTTGAAGACACCTCCACAACGGTTGGTGCTGCCTTCCCCTAAAAAAAAGCAAGAGAATGAAATGCATGGACAAAATAAAACTAAAATGAAGTACTACTATCAAAAATGTCATTGAAAAAAGAAGAAAAACAACGAACAAAGCAAACCTGCTCCGTTCCCAGTGTCCTCTTGGAGGCAGTAGCTTTCTGCCAATGTCCCACCGTGGCTTTCCCATGTAAGCAAAGCAAAATTTTCTTGATATAAAATTGATATACAATTGTTGATATAAAAACAATATAAAATTCTCCACACTGGACAGCGCTAGAAAGATGCGATGGAACAAGTTGATAACGGGATGGATCATTCCGGCGACGCTACTGGTGTTGTGTCCACCTGTGAAATCATAGAGCAAAATGTCGATTTAAGACAATGTCTTGACAAAAGGCCAACTACACACATAACAAACATATTAAAATTGTTTAATGAAAATCGGTACACTTTGAGTGAATATCAGAGACTATCACAGTTTCCAGAGGGTCTTACCCCAACAATAACAGTGTGCAACCGATTATCTTTCTGCCCCTTCCAACCAGTCTCCACTCAAAAGGGTTAGGTGAAGGATGAGGCACGATGAGCTCTCCCTTCACAACCACTTTTGGAGAGAATGTTGGAAGTGACCTGCCGGGAGAAACCTTTGACTTTCGTGCTGTTGGCGGCGCTGTTGTCTCCAGTTGGCGATAAGCAGCATTTCACAGCAATGTCACAGGGCCATGGTTTCACAACATAGCAAAGTTATTCATAAAATAGCCATCACGTGACATGACAACAAATTGTACAATTGTACTTACACCATCTCTGCTTCACAGCTCTGGGTGGTTCAATGGGAAGTGGTTGGCTGCAGAAAAGTACTTGATGCCTTAAAACAACGATTAGGACGAATAGAAATATGCATACATAGATGTCAACTTTGTTCATTAGAAATATTTATTGAATTGGTTTGTCTAAAAATATATACTCCGTTATACATTTAACTGTACTAAAATTAAAATATGCTTCCCATGCATGCCGCCACAGGATGGTATTCCTCACGGAGCAAATAGTCAGACGCGGAAGGAAGTCCAGGACAAACACCTATACAAACACACACAAAAAAAAAGGTGTTTATTACAGTACATTTGTTTTCAAAATGTAAAATATGTTCTGCAGAGCTCACAAAGCAAAAGTATTAATAGTACCAATACTACCAAAAATGTACTAAACATGAAGCGTAACTTTGGCCAGCGACTGCAGACACTGACCAGGAGGCTGCGAAAGTCTACTGCTGCCTCGTCGATGGTCCTGCTGGCCGTCAAGTCGCTGCTAGGGGCTACAACACAAACTGCGTCAGGTCTCCGAGACAAAAAAGCATTCAGTACCTCGGTCCCCTGGCATCTTCACAAATCCATCCACAATGCTCCGTAGATGGGAGTCACCAACAAGAAGTACAAACTAGAAACATAGAAAGTCTTTTTTTTTCATGAAAATCACAACTTTTGTCTTCAAGTATTGTTCATAAATAATCAAACAAAAATACCTTCTTATCTGGAGACTCTGCTGTAATGACCAGCTTGTGGCTTCGTCCAGTCACGGTGGAAATTGGCTACAGGCGCACTTTCTGGTGATCACCTGTTTCTTAACAGACAAAAACCCAAAATAAATACTACTGACTTTCCACGAGGCTTCTAAAAGTGTTGAGGCACAATAGATAAATAAGAACAGCACAAGACACTAATTCGACAATAACATTTTGAAATGGCTCCATAACTTAGAAACTGATCATTTTCTAGAACAAGTGTACTGCAATTTAAAGCATCCAAAAACCTTACTGCTGGCTGTAAAGGTGAAACTATTTTTTCTATTGATTGGTCTATAGACCATCATATCGGTTAGTCAATTAACTCTACAAGTACCAGCAGAATGTAGAGAAATAGCTGTAGCTTGAATGTTATTCTCCCTTGTAAGTCGCTTTGGATAAAAGCATCTGCTAAATGACTAAATGTAAATGTAAATGTAAATAACAAGAATATAAACAATTAACAAAATGCGGACAAATAATAGACAGGAATACGAAGGTACGCCCCCCATTGCATGCTGGGGTTTTCACGTGGCATAGCCCATGCTAACGCGTCCTTGTGTCTCGTAAAATGTTTAGTGTTGAGTACATAAATCACGGATCATTTTTTGATGATACAAAAACTACTTTAAAAAATGATAACCCTCAAAAAGATTTTAGACCTGAATTTTTGAGCCTCATGGGAACCCCACCTGACTTTTTGATTACACAGGGGACCCACCATGTTATGGTCTATTGACATGCAAACTTTGACACTGAACACTTTTTTTAATCAATAGGTCAGATTCTGATTGAAAAATATAAACCTTCCAAAAGTATAATTATTAATTTGAAAGGATATACAACCAATTTAAGAAATCAGGCCTCAGGCCAACACCACTTAAACATATCAAAAATTGGAAAGTAAAGATTATTTTTCTACCTAAGCACGCTGTAAGTAAATGTAGTAAATTTGAGCATATTATGCAGATCATTTTCGACTTAAATACCGGTTCATCAATTGATTTCCAGATAAGTATGACAAATACCACATATACTTTAAAAGAGAGCACAGAATCAATTGTTATTTAATTTGATGGTTTTGACAGTATAATATTTTCTTCCAAACTTAATCGAACGGGGAATAAACCTACACCCACTGTACAAAATGTAGATAAAAAATTACAATTATTTATTATAAAATAAAAAGGAGCAGATGGCACAAGAAAACAAACAAGGGCTCACACAGGGCTCAGTAAGTCTCCTGATATGCTTTGTAACAAAGAAAAAGTGCAATGTATTCACGCGGGGGAAGAGTAGTATGGTGGTAAACCCTGACCTTTGGCCTTTGCCTGCACCTAACTATCCATTTTCAATTAATCTGCTGATAAAAACCTACCCTACGGTGGTCGGCACGAAAACTCACTGCAAATAGACAAAACACAAGCAAATTCAGAAAACATCATCATCAATTTGACAACACAGGCAAGAGATGCAAAACAATGGAAACATTTGCACAGAAACAAACTTAAAAGCAATTCACCACGGACACTTCATTTGGGGAATATATCAGATATGATACACAAACATTTCTTGATGTTTTTATTTTAAGTTTGTTCCTTCGTGAACTTTTCCATTGTGTTGTTGCCTGTGTTGTCAAATTGATGATGACATTTTCTAAATTTGCTTGCGTTTTGTCTATTTACATGTATTTTCTTTAGTTGCAGAGTTTTCCCGTTGGCCACCGTAGAGTCAGTTGTTATCAGCAGATGAATTGACTTGCGGCCTTTGACTGCACCTAACTACTAATTATCAATGTTTTCGCCTGATAAAATCAATAACTAGTTGAACTCCAGTGTATACCTGGGTACTCAGGATGCCAACGAACAACACAAACATCATCAAAAAGGAAGTTGCATCAAATGAACCAACATTTTTGAGCAACGTGAACCAACATGTTTGAGCAAATGCTTTAACAACTCTATTAATAAATTCTTCTCGCACTTTCGCATTGGATGGCAGTGATACGATTTTTTACATAGTACTTCAATGCAGTCCAGCTTCGCTGGTTTAGAGCTTCAGGTGAAGCTCTAATACATGCATCACACTCAGTCCTTCCCGGCACTTTACCACTTTCAATGAAAGCCTTCAGGTTCTTTTCCACCGCATGGACCTCCTCAGGTAACCACCTCCTTCTCTCAGAGATTTCTAAGATAGAAATAGAAATGTAAAAGGACAAATACAATTAGGAGTGTAGACCAGGTCTTTCAATCGCTGTATCTTTTGGTTACTCTATTCTCAATTCAGAATCAGAAATGGAAAAAATGGGGTATGAGTGGTTTTCAAATTTTGCTTTTTTGGAGATACAAAATCTAAATTGAAAAATTATTTTTCCATTTCATGACCAAAGGATGAGTGAAATTTAAAATCAGGTTTGACTTTCATTTTTTTTTATTTCAATAGGAAAAAATAAAATCACAACAACATCATACAACAACATACACACCGATCAGCCACAACATTAGAACCAGTTACAACTATTTAGGACTCCAAAATTCAGTGGTAGATTTCTCATGCTGCTAAATCACCTCCATACAGCAATGTGTATGAACCAGCAAAATGGGATGCTGTGATTGTTCCAGATGTCCCACATGATCGCGACTTTATAAATGTTATCTTTTACTGTTTATCCTTAAAGTCAGGCACTGCCCGAGGATAACAGATATCATTGCAGAAAATATTCTATTTCAGCAGGCAACCACTTGTACAGCCGGCCCACCCAAATGACAGAGAGCACATATTGCTTTCATAAGTTAAAAAACAAAAAAACAAAATGCACAGCACAAACACAGTAAATATGAAAAAAAAATCGATAAGCCACGAACAACGTGCACACACGATGTAGGTCGCCCGCTGACTGACGCCGACGCGCCAACTACAAATTTCCACGGTCGTATCCTGGAGCAGTCAGTCGTAAGACGATGCTAATTTTAGCGACTATCGTATCTTGGATTAGTAAGTAGATGCAGTCATAAGTCGAGGTACCATTGTACCTTCAAATAAAGTCTAAACTGGCAAAAAACAGTCCGGACTCTCTCAGCACGCTTTGGTGGAGAACCGATCAAGAGAAACTTAGCTAGCGGGTCCGTCTGTCTGTTTGAAAACCGTCTCTCTCTCACAGTACCGTCTCCCTGCACCAACACACAGTAAACTAAATCTAAATGCTAGTTAACACTCCACTCCAACACACATTTAACTAAAGCTAGATACTGTGCATGTTAAAAACGGCTTTATAAAATAAAACAAAGTCATTAACTTTTGCATGCATAATCTCTCCGTGTTATATCGTGTTATAACACAAAACTGCTAGCATTTAACAGCAAAAACGTGTAACAATTGAAAAGTTAACTTTCTAAAACATTTTTTTTTCGTGCACTTACTCTATATCCATTTTATTGCCCCCGTTCTTCTTCTGCTGTTTCAATATTGGGCACAGTCACGGCATGAGGAGATAGGGTAAATATAGTGTGCTTCTCTCAGACGTTCTCCTCCCGCAATGCGGAAGCTTCTCCAAAAAATTACTCCATCCAAATAAATTATTTTAATATATTTTAATAATGCATTCCCAAAATTATTATTACATCATGCTAATGTGATCGTACAAAATATACCATTACGATATTAAAAAAAACGTCTATAATGACGCATTTTGATAACCAAATTATTATTTATTATTATGAATACGTGGATTATTCTTTGTAAAGAAGAACGATTGGGCATTAATTTAATGAGATTAAGTTTATCGCTGTTCGGCATAATTATTAAAATTACTACTATTCATTGTAGGATAAGATAGTAATCTTTATTAATGAGGGCATCAGACTCCCTGGACTCCTGCCGAAACGCTGACGGAGGGAGAGCGAGGGGTAACGCAGGTAGCCGAGCTCGCTAATGATCCTTCCCCGTAAACACCCCGTGGAGGTGATTTAGCTACGTCGCCTTCAGCCGTGCGCCACATTTCCCGGCCCCGCTCCTTGTAAAGCTCTGAGTCTGCCTACCCCCACCACCCGACTCCACTACCGCCGCCAAGCTTGCACGTCAATGCCGGGCTTCGTCATCGTCGACAGGTGAACCCAACTTGGCCCCTGTAACCCGTGAGATTGTTCCGCCACACACACACTTTGTTTATCCCCCCTATTATAAAAAAACAACAACACAACGGGCCGTGTCGGCCAGGGGATGTGTGCAGCGGTGGACTCTGGCCACACACAGAAGCAGGATGGCAAGCTCCCTGCTAAAGGGGGGGGGGGGGGGGGGGGGGGTCAGAAGGACCCTGGATGGCAGGGGAGCTCGGAGGGTGGGGGCAAACGAGCGTCCGCCCGCTGAACGTTGACAGCCTTTAGCAGCAGAACAACTGCACGGCAGCTCTGCTGGGACACGAGGAGCTGCTGGAGAGCTACTGGAGAGCTGAAGGCTGCGGCATGAGAGGAATTCATAACACAAGGCGGCTTCAGCTGTGTTGATATGACTTGCATCATTGTGTGTGTGTGTGTGTGTGTGTGTGTGTGTGCCGGGACGGTTTGTTATGTGAATGTGTGTGGTGGGAGAGGATATACACAGTGCTGTGAGTGCATATGGGTAGTACGTAGTCCTGTTTAAACCACAGTGTATAGGTTAACATGACTGTGTGTGTATACATACTGGATGTACTGTCACGACCAGAACAGGGAGGAACCCAAACGCACGACACAGGGACACGGGAGGCAGGCAAATAATAAAGTGATGTTTATTAACCGGGACGGTGGAGCTGGCCGGGGGGACCTGGTCGGGGGGGGATGGAGCAGGGCAGGACAGGGACGATGATGACCAGGAGATGGGGTCCAGGATCCGGGTGGAGAGACGGGGAACCAGGCTGGGTGGAGAGTCCTGGTCGACCAGCGGAGACAGACAGGTGAAGGGAAGGCGAGACAACAAGACATAAACTAGGAACTTGGAACTTGGAACTGGGAACTAGGAACTAGGAAGGGAGCCAATCGCTGACGCGGCTGACGCGGCGATGCAACTCGGGGAAAGCTAGTTGCTAACCTCCCGTTTATTAGGGCCTGGAAGACCGCTGGGGCATTTGACAGCCCAAAGGGCATAACAAGGTACTCAAAGTGACCGAGCGGGGTGTTAAAGGCAGTCTTCCACTCGTCCCCTTTGCGGATGCGGACCAGGTGGTAAGCGTTGCGGAGGTCCAGCTTGGAAAAGTGGGTGGCCCCCTGGATGGGGACGAAGACTGAATCCATCAGGGGCAAGGGGTACTTGTCTTTGATCGTGATATCGTTCAGTCCCCTGAAATCGACGCAAGGACGGAGGGTCTTGTCCTTCTCCGCAACAAAGAAGAACCCTGCGCCTAGCGGAGAAAACGAGGGACGAGTAATCCTGGCAGCGAGAGAGTCGCGGATGTGAGTCTCCATGGCCTCCTGTTCAGACCGGGAGACGTTATACAGGCGACTGCAGGGGAGGGGGGCGCCTGGCAGGAGGTTGATTGCGCAGTCATAGGGGCGATGACGTGGTAAGGAGCGGCCGGAGCGTAGCCCTACCGAGGAGTCGCCCTCTCGTGGCCGGACCGGGCAGGTGGCTCAGAGGTGTCCCAGCCGACCGCAATACAGAGAGGCACCGGTCTGTAGGCGGCGTGCTCGCTCCTCTGGGTAGATCCGGGAGCGACCAAGCTGCATTGGCTCGGCATCGGAGAGAGTCGGGGGACTTGTGCGGCGCCCAAGAGTAGCGGGCGCTGGAGACTGGGGCGTGGCCGCCCAGGCGGGAGGCACGGACTGGAGGCCCGCCCCCTCCCTCTCGCGATGGCGCTCCCGTAGCCGGTTGTCCAGGCGGATTGAGGTCTCCACTAGTTGGTCCAGGTCCGTGGGCTCGTCCCGCCGTGCCAGCTCGTCCCGCAACTCGTCGTTCAGGGCACGCTGGAACACGTCCTGCAGGGCTCCGTCATTCCAGCCGCTTTCCGCGGCTAGAGTCCTGAACTCGACGACGAGGGAGGCGACGCTACGGGAACCCTGGCGGAGGGAGAGGAGTCTTCTGGCGGCCTCCTTGCCGCAAACTGGGTGGTCGAAGACTCTCCTCATTTCGCGGGTAAACAGATCGTAGGAGAGACTCACGGGACCCCCCTGACTCCAAACCGCGGAACCCCAGCCGAGAGCCGCCCCTCTCAGGCAGGAGATGAGGAACGCGATGTGGGCACTATCGGAGTCGTACGACGACAGCCGCTGTTGGAAAACCACCGCGCACTGCACAAGGAAGGCGCGGCAGGTGCCGAAATCGCCGTCGTAAGGCGCTGGAGCCGGAACGTGGGGCTCAGGGGGAATGAGAGAGGCGCTGGGAGCCCTGGTGGGGGAAGGAGGGCAGGTCGGAGGAGCAGGGGAGGCCACGGGGGCCGGAGGGCCCTGCAGGCTGCTGACGGCCGCAGAGATGGTCCGGAGGTGTTCCGCGATGTCCCGGAGGACCCGGTCATGTTGCCCAAGCAACACTCCTCTGTCCCGGAGTGCGCGGCGGAGCCCTTCTGTGTCGGCTGGGTCCATGTTTTCCTGGCCAGACCGTACTGTCACGACCCGAACAGGGAGGAACCCAAACGCACGACACAGGGACACGGGAGGCAGGCAAGGGATGTTTATTAACTGGGACGGTGGAGCTGGCCGGGGGGACCTGGTCGGGAGGGGATGGAGCAGGGCAGGGCAGGGACGATGATGACCAGGAGATGGGGTCCAGGATCCGGGTGGAGAGACGGGGAACCAGGCTGGGTGGAGAGTCCTGGTCGACAAGCGGAGACAGACAGGTGAAGGGAAGGCGAGACAACAAGACATAAACTAGGAACTTGGAACTGGGAACTGGGAACTAGGAACTAGGAACTAGGAACTAGGAACTAGGAACTAGGAAGGGAGCCAATCGCGATGCAACTCGGGGAAAGCTAGTTGACGGTCTGGCAAGGAATGGCTAGGAAGCTGGGGCTAAATACAGTGCGGGTAATTGATCCCAGGTGTGTGCAATTGGGTCTGAGTAGGGAGCTGCAGATGGGGCAAGGGCGGCCTCTAGTGGCGCTGGGAGGCCGTGGGCCTAACATGTACGGGTACATTTATTCCTGTGCTAGTGTGTGTGTGTGTGTGTGTGTGTGTGTGTGCATGTACGCATGTGTGTGTGGGTGTTGGGAGGATTGGTCATGTGAATGTGTGTGGGGTGGGAGGGGAGAGATGCAAGTGTGTATGGCATTTAATCCATAGGACAAATGATTTTTTAAAAGTGACTAGTACTCATTTTTTTTAAATCTTTCTTTCAATCTTTGTTTCTTTCAATCTTATTTTCAATCTTTCTTTCAATCTTATCATAGAACAATAAACACAATGGGGTTGTGCTGATGTTAATGGATCAACCTTTCTTTCGTTCTCCTTTATTTCAATCGTTCTTTCAATCTTTCTTTCAATCTTTCAATCTTTCTTTCAATTTTTCTTTCTTTCTTTCAATCTTTCTTTCAATCTTTCTTTCATTCTTTCTTTCAGTCTTTCAATATTTCTTTCAATCTCTCTTTCAATCTATCTTTCAATCTTTCTTTCATTCTTTCTTTCAGTCGTTCAATCTTTCTTTCAATCTTTCTTTCAATCTTTCTTTTTTCAATCTTTCTTTCAATCTTTCAATCTTTCTTTCATTCTTTCTTTCAATCTTTCTTACTTTCAATCTTTCTTTCTTTCAATATTTCTTTCAATCTTTCTTTCAATCTTTCTTTCATTCTTTCTTTCATTCCTTCTTTCAATCTTTCATTCTTTCTTTCAATCTTTCTTTCTTTCAATCTTTCTTTCAATCTTTCAATCATTCAATCTTTCTTTCATTCTTTCTTTCAATCTTTCTTACTTTTAATCTTTCTCTCTTTCAATATTTCTTTCAATATTTCAATCTTTCTTTAAATCTTTCTTTCAAACTTTCAATCTTTCTTTCAATCTTTCTTTCAATCTTTCAATCTTTCAATCGATCTTTCAATCTTTCATTCAATCTTTCAATCTCTCTTTCATTCTCTCTTTCAATCTTTCAATCTTTCTTTCAATCTTTCTTTCAATCTTTCATTCTTTCTTTCAATCTTTCAATCGTTCTTTCTTTCAATATTTCTTTCAATCTTTCAATCTTTCTTTCATTCTTTCATTCCTTCCTTTAATCTTTCTTTCATTCTTTCTTTCAATCTTTCAATCGTTCTTTCAATCTTTCTTTTATTCTTTCTTTCAATCTTTCATTTTTTCAATCTTTCTTTCAATCTTTCAATCTTTCTTTCAATCTTTCATTCTTTCTTTCAATCTTTCAATTGTTCTTTCTTTCAATATTTCTTTCAATCTTTCAATCTTTCTTTCATTCTTTCATTCCTTCTTTCAATCTTTCTTTCATTATTTATTTCAATCTTTCTTTCTTTCTTTAAAACTTTCTTTCAATCTTTCTTTCAAACTTTCATTCTTTATTTCAATATTTCAATCGTTCAATCTTTCTTTCATTCTTTCTTTCAATCTTTCTTTCAATCTTTCAATCTTTCTTTCAATATTTCTTTCAATCTTTCTTTCTTTAAATCTTTCTTTCAATCTTTCTTTCAAACTTTCAATCTTTCTTTCAATCTCTCTTTCTCTCAAGATTTCTTTCAATCTTTCAATCTTTCTTTCATTCTTTCTTTCAATATTTCAATCTTTCAATCTTTCTTTCATTCTTTCTTTCAATCCTTCAATCTTTCTTTAATTCTTTTTTTCAATCTTTCTTTCTTTCAATTTTTCTATCTTTCAATATTTCTTCCAATCTTTCAATCTTTCTTTCATTCTTTCTTTCAATCTTTCAATCTTTCTTTCATTATTTCTTTCAATCTTTCTTACTTTCAATTTTTCTATCTTTCAATATTTCTTCCAATCGTTCAATCTTTCTTTCATTATTTCTTTCAATCTTTCTTTTTTCAATCTTTCTTGCAATCTTTCTTTCAATTGTTTAATCTTTCAATCTTTCTTTCATTCTTTCTTTCAATATTTCTTTCAATCTTTCTTTAATTCTTTTATTCTTTCTTTCAAACTTTCAATCTTTCTTTCATTCTTTCTTTCAGTCTTTCAATCTTTCTTTCAATCTTTCTTTCAAACTTTCAATCTTTCTTTCAATCTCTCTTTCTTTCAATATTTCTTTCAATCTTTCAATCTTTCTTTCATTCTTTCTTTCAATATTTCAACCTTTCAATCTTTCAATCTTTCTTTCATTCTTTCTTTCAATCTTTCAATCTTTCTTTAATTCTTTTTTTCAATCTTTCTTTCTTTCAATTTTTCTATCTTTCAATATTTCTTCCAATCTTTCAATCTTTCTTTCATTCTTTCTTTCAATCTTTCAATCTTTCTTTCATTATTTCTTTCAATCTTTCTTACTTTCAATTTTTCTATCTTTCAATATTTCTTCCAATCGTTCAATCTATCTTTCATTATTTCTTTCAATCTTTCTTTTTTCAATCTTTCTTGCAATCTTTCTTTCAATTGTTTAATCTTTCAATCTTTCTTTCATTCTTTCTTTCAATATTTCTTTCAATCTTTCTTTAATTCTTTTATTCTTTCTTTCAAACTTTCAATCTTTCTTTAATTCTTTCTTTCAGTCTTTCAATCTTTCTTTCAATCTTTCTTTCAATCTTTCTTTCTTTCTTTATTTCAATCTTTGTTTCATTCTTTCTTACAATCTTTCTTTCTTTCAATCTTTCTTTCAATCTTTCTTTCAATCGTTCTTTCTTTCTTTAAGTCTTTCTTTCAATCTTTCAATTTTTCAATCTTTCTTTCATTCTTTCTTTTAATCTTTCAATCTTTCTTTCATTGAATCTTTCAATCTTTCTTTCTTTTTTCAATCTTTCTTGCAATCTTTCTTTCAGTCTTTCAATATTTCTTTCAAACTTTCAATCTTTCTTTCAATCTTTCAATCTTTCAATCTTTCTTTCAATTTTTCTTTCAATCTTTCACTCTTTCTTTCATTCTTTCTTTCAATCTTTCAATCTTTCAATCTTTCAATCTTTCTTTCATTCTTTCTTTCAATCTTTCAATCTTTCTTTCAATATTTCTTTCAATCTTTCTTACTTTCAATCTTTCTTTCATTCAATCTTTCTTTCCATCTTTCTTTCATTCTTTCCTTCAGTCTTTCAATATTTCTTTCAATCTTTCTTTCAATTTTTCTTTTTTTCAATCTTTTTTCAATCTTTCTTTCATTCTTTCTATAAATCTTTCTTTCTTTCAATCTTTCTTTCAATCTTTCAATCTTTCTTTAATTATTTTATTCATTCTTTCTTTCAGTCTTTCAATCTTTCTTTATATCTTTCTTTCAATCTTTCTTTCAATCTATCAATCTTTCAATTTTTCTTTCATTCTTTCTTTCAATCTTTATTACTTTCAATCTTTCTTACTTTCATTCTCTCTTTCTTTCAATATTTCTTTCAATCTTTCAATCTTTCTTTCATTCTTTCATTCTTTCTTTCAATCGTTCTTTCATTCCTTCTTTCAATTTTTCATTCTTTCTTTCAATCTTTCAATCTTTCTTTCATTCTTTCTTTCAAACTTCAATCATTATTTCAATATTTAATTCTTTCAATCTTTCTTTCAATCTTTCTTTCAATCTTTCTTTTTTCAATCTTTCTTTCAATCTTTCTTTCATCCTTTCTTTCAATCTTTCGTTCAATATTTCTTTCAATCTTTCTTACTTTCAATCTATCTTTGTTTAAATCTTTCTTTCATCCTTTCTTTCAATCTTTCGTTCAATATTTCTATCAATCTTTCTTACTTTCAATCTATTTTTGTTTAAATCTTTCTTTCAATCTTTCTTTCAAACTTCAATCATTATGTCAATATTTAATTCTTTCAATCTTTCTTTCAATCTTTCTTTCAATCTTTCAATCTTTCTTTCAATCTTTCTTTTATCCTTTCTTTCAATCTTTCGTTCAATATGTCTTTCAATCTTTCTTACGTTCAATCTTTCTTTGTTTAAATCTTTCTTTCAATCTTTCTTTCAATCTTTCTTTCATTCTTTCCTTCAGTCGTTCAATCTTTCTTTCAATGTTTCTTTTTTTCAATCTTTCTTTCAATCTTTCTTTCATCCTTTCTTTCAATCTTTCGTTCAATATTTCTTTCAATCTGTCTTACTTTCAATCTTTCTTTGTTTAAATCATTCTTTCAATCTTTCTTTCAATCTTTCTTTCAATCTTTCAATCTTTCTTTCAATCTTTCTTTCAATCTTTCAATCTTTCTTTCAATCTTTCTTTCATCCTTTCTTTCAATCTTTCGTTCAATATTTCTTTCAAACTTTCTTACTTTCAATCTTTCTTTGTTTAAATCTTTCTTTCAATCTTTCTTTCAAACTTTCAATCATTATTTCAATCTTTCATTCTTTCCATCTTTCTTGCAATCTTTCTTTCAATTGTTTAATCTTTCAATCTTTTTTTCAATCTTTCTTTCATTCTTTATTTCAATCTTTCTGTCCGTCATTCTTTCTTTCAGTCTTTCTTTCAATCATTCAATCTTTCAATCTTTCTTTCTTTCAATCTTTCTTTCAATCTTTCTTTCATTCTTTATTTCAATCTTTGTTTCATTCTTTCTTTCAATCTTTCTTTCAATCTTTCTTTCAATCTTTCTTTCAATCTTTCTTTCTTTCTTTCAAACTTTCAATCTTTATTTCAATCTTTCTTTCAATCTTTCTTTCAATCTTTCAATCTTTCTTTCAACTTTCAATCTTTATTTCAATCTTTCAATCTTTCAATCTTTCAATCTTTCTTTCAATCTTTCAATCTTTCTTTCATTCTTTCTTTCAATATTTCAATCTTTCAATATTTCTTTCATTCTTTCTTGCAATCTTTCAATCTTTCTTTCAATCTGCCTTTCATTTTTTCTTTCAGTCTTTCAATCTTTCTTTAAATCTTTCTTTCAATCTTTCTTTCAAACTTTCAATTTTTATTTCAATCTTTCAATCTTTCAATCTTTCTTTCAATCTTTCAATCTTTCTTTCATTCTTTCTTTCAATATTTCAATCTTTCAATCTTTCTTTCAATCTTTCTTTCATCCTTTCTTTCAATCTTTCGTTCAATATTTCTTTCAATCTTTCTTACTTTCAATCTTTCTTTGTTTAAATCATTCTTTCAATCTTTCTTTCAATCTTTCTTTCAATTTTTCTTTCATCCTTTCTTCCAATCTTTCGTTCAATATTTCTTTCAATCTTTCTTACTTTCAATCTTTCTTTGTTTAAATCTTTCTTTCAATCTTTCTTTCAAACTTTCAATCATTATTTCAATCTTTCATTCTTTCCATCTTTCTTGCAATCTTTCTTTCAATTGTTTAATCTTTCAATCTTTTTTTCAATCTTTCTTTCATTCTTTCTTTCAATCTTTCTGTCCGTCATTCTTTCTTTCAGTCTTTCTTTCAATCATTCAATCATTCAATCTTTCTTTCTTTCAATCTTTCTTTCAATCTTTCTTTCAATATTTCTTTCTTTCTTTCAATCTTTCTTTCAATCTTTCTTTCAAACTTTCAATCTTTATTTCAATCTTTCAATCTTTCAATCTTTCTTTCAATCTTTCAATCTTTCATTCATTCTTTCTTTCAATATTTCAATCTTTCAATCTTTCTTTCATTCATTCTTTAAATCTTTCAATCTTTCTTTCATTCTTTCTTTCAATCTATCTTACTTTCAATCTATCTTTCTTTCAATATTTCTTCCAATCGTTCAATCTTTCTTTCATTCTTTCTTTCAATCTTTCTTTTGTTAATTCTTTCAATCTTTCTTTCAATATTTCTTTCAATCTTTCTTTCTTTAAATCTTTCTTTCAATCTTTCTTTCAAACTTTCAATCTTTATTTCAATCTTTCAATCTTTCAATCTTTCTTTCAATCTTTCAATCTTTCATTCATTCTTTCTTTCAATATTTCAATCTTTCAATCTTTCTTTCATTCATTCTTTAAATCTTTCAATCTTTCTTTCATTCTTTCTTTCAATCTATCTTACTTTCAATCTATCTTTCTTTCAATATTTCTTCCAATCGTTCAATCTTTCTTTCATTCTTTCTTTCAATCTTTCTTTTGTTAATTCTTTCAATCTTTCTTTCAATATTTCTTTCAATCTTTCTTTCTTTAAATCTTTCTTTCAATCTTTCTTTCAAACTTTCAATCTTTATTTCAATCTTTCAATCTTTCAATCTTTCTTACATTTGTTCTTTCAATCTTTCTTTAATTATTTCTTTCATTCTTTCTTTCAGTCTTTCAATCTTTCTTTAAATCTTTCTTTCAATCTTTCTTTCAATCTTTCAATCTTTCTTTCATTCTTTCATTCTTTCTTTCAATCGTTCTTTCATTCTTTCTTTCAATTTTTCATTCTTTCTTTCAATCTTTCAATCTTTCAATCTTTCTTTCAATCTTTCTTTCTTTCAATCTTTCTTTCAATCTTTCTTTCAATCTTTCTTTCATTCTTTCCTTCAGTCTTTCAATCTTTCTTTCAATCTTTCTTTTTTTCAATATTTCTTTCAATCTTTCTTTCATTCTTTCTTTCAATCTTTCTTTCAATCTTTCAATCTTTCTTTCAATATTTCTTTCAATCTTTCTTACTTTCAATCTTTCTTTCCTTAAATCTTTCTTTCAATCTTTCTTTCAAACTTTCAATCATTATTTCAATCTTTCAATCTTTCAATCTTTCTTTCAATCTTTCAATCTTTCTTTCAATATTTCTTTCAATCTTTCTTTCTTAAAATCTTTCTTTCAAACTTTCTTTCAAACATTCAATCTTTCTTTCAATCTTTCAATCTTTCAATCTTTTTTTCATTCTTTCTTTCAGTCTTTCAACCTTTTTTTCAATCATTCTGTCAATCTTTCAATCTTTCTTTCATTCTTTCTTTCAATCTTTCAATCTTGCTTTCATTCTTTCTTACTTTCAATTTTTCTATCTTTCAATATTGGTTCCAATCGTTCAATCTTTCTTTCATTATTTCTTTCAATCTTTCTTTCTTTCAATCTTTCTTTCCAACTTTCTTTCAATCTTTCTTTCATTCTTTCTTTCAATATTTCTTTTTTCAATCTTTCTTCCAATCTTTCTTTCAATTGTTTAATCTTTCATTCTTTCTTTCATTCATTCATTCTTTCTTTCAATCGTTCTTTCATTCTTTCTTTCAATCTTTCAATCTTTCTTTAAATATTTCTTTCGATCTTTAATACTTTCAATCTTTTTTCAAACATTCAATCTTTCTTTCAATATTTCAATCTTTCAATCTTTCTTTCATTCTTTCTTTCAATCTTTCAATCTTTCTTTCATTAATTCTTTCAATCTTTCTTACTTTCAATCTTTCTTTGTTTAAATCTCTCTTTCAAACTTTCTTTCAATCTTTCAATCTTTCTTTCATTCTTTCATTCTTTCTTTCAACCTTTCAATCTTTCTTTCATTCTTTTTTTTAGTCTTTCAATCTTTCTTTAAATCTTTCTTTCAATCTTTCTTTACAACTTTCAATCTTTCAATCTTTCTTTCATTCTATCTTTCAACCTTTCTTTCAATCTTTCTTTAATTCTTTAATTCAGTCTTAAAATCTTTCTTTCAATCTTTCTTTCTTTAAATATTTTGATCTCTCAAACATTCTCTCTTTTTATCAGTCTTTTTTTGTTTCTTTCATTCATTCTTTCAATTTTTCTTACTTTCAATCTTTCTTTTTTTCAATATTTCTTTCAATCTTTTAATCTTTCATTCATTCTTTCATTCTTTCTTTCAATCTTTCATTCTTTCTTTCAATCTTTCAATCTTTCAATCTCTCTTTTAATCTTTCTTTCATTTTTTCTTTGTCTTTCAATCTTTCTTTCAATCTTTCTTTCAATCTTTCTTTCAAACTTTCATTCTTTCTTTCAATCTTTCTTTCAATCTTTCTTTCTTTTTTCAATCTTTCTTTCAATCTTTTTTTTCATTCTTACTTTTAGTCTTTCAATCTTTCTTTAAATCTTTTTTTCTTTAAATCTTTCTTTCTTCAATCTTTCTTTCAATCTTTCTTTCAATCTTTCAATCATTCAATCTTTCTTTAATTCTTTCTTTCAATCTTTCAATCTTTCAATTTTTCTTTCCATCTTTCTTACTTTCATTCTCTCTTTCTTTCAATATTTCTTTCAATCTTTCAATCTTTCTTTCATTCTTTCATTCTTTCTTTCAATCGTTCTTTCATTCTTTCTTTCAATCTTTCAATCTTTCTTTAATTCTTTTATTCATTCTTTCTTTCAGTCTTTCAATCTTTCTTTAAATCTTTCTTTAAATCTTTCTTTCAATCTTTCAATCTTTCAATTTTTCTTTCATTCTTTCTTTCAATCTTTTTTACTTTCAATCTTTCTTTCAATCTTTCTTACTTTCATTCTCTCTTTCTTTCAATATTCTTTCAATCTTTCAATCTTTCTTTCATTCTTTCATTCTTTCTTTCAATCGTTCTTTTATTCTTTCTTTCAATCTTTCATTCTTTCTTTCAATCTTTCAATCTTTCAATCTTTCTTTCATTCTTTCTTTCAATCTTTCTTTCAAGCTTTCTTTCAATCGTTCTTACTTTCAATCTTTCTTTCTTTCTTTCAGTATTTCTTTCAATCTTTCAATCTTTCTTTCATTCTTTCTTTCAATCTTTCAATCTTTCAATTTTTCTTTCAATCTTTCTTACTTTCATTCTCTCTTTCTTTCAATATTTCTTTCAGTCTTTCAATCTTTCTTTCAATCTTTCTTTAAATCTTTCTTTCAATCTTTCAATCTTTCAATTTTTCTTTCATTCTTTCTTTCAATCTTTTTTACTTTCAATCTTTCTTTCAATCTTTCTTACTTTCATTCTCTCTTTCTTTCAATATTCTTTCAATCTTTCAATCTTTCTTTCATTCTTTCATTCTTTCTTTCAATCGTTCTTTTATTCTTTCTTTCAATCTTTCATTCTTCCTTTCAATCTTTCAATCTTTCAATCTTTCTTTCATTCTTTCTTTCAATCTTTCTTTCAAGCTTTCTTTCAATCGTTCTTACTTTCAATCTTTCTTTCTTTCTTTCAGTATTTCTTTCAATCTTTCAATCTTTCAATTTTTCTTTCAATCTTTCTTACTTTCATTCTCTCTTTCTTTCAATATTTCTTTCAGTCTTTCAATCTTTCTTTCAATCTTTCATTCTTTCTTTCAATCTTTCAATCTTTCAATCTTGCTTTCATTCTTTTTTTTCATTCTTACTTTTAGTCTTTCAATCTTTCTTTAAATCTTTCATTCTTTAAATCTTTCTTTCTTTCAATCATTCTTTTTTCAATCTTTCTTTCAATCTTTCAATCTTTCAATCTTTCAATCTTTCTTTAATTCTTTTATTCATTCTTTCTTCCAGTCTTTCAATCTTTCTTTCAATCTTTCTTTAAATCTTTCTTTCAATCTTTCAATCTTTCAATTTTTCTTTCATTCTTTCTTTCAATCTTTTTTACTTTCAATCTTTCTTTCAATCTTTCTTACTTTCATTCTCTCTTTCTTTCAATATTCTTTCAATCTTTCAATCTTTCTTTCATTCTTTCATTCTTTCTTTCAATCTTTCAATCTTTCTTTCATTCTTTCATTCTTTCTTTCAATCGTTCTTTTATTCTTTCTTTCAATCTTTCATTCTTTATTTCAATCTTTCTTTCAAGCTTTCTTTCAATCGTTCTTACTTTCAATCTTTCTTTCTTTCTTTCAGTATTTCTTTCAATCTTTCAATCTTTCTTTCATTCTTTCATTCTTTCTCTCAATCTTTCTTTCTTTCAATCTTTCAATCTTTCTTTCATTCATTCTTTCAGTCTTTCAAACTTTCAATTTTTCCTTCATTCCTTCTTTCAATCTTTATTACTTTCAATCTTTCTTTCAATCTTTCTTTCGTTCTTTCATTCTTTCTTTTAATCGTTCTTTCAATCTTTCCTTCAATCTTTCAATCTTTCTTTCATACTTTCATTCTTTCTTTCAATCTTTCTTTCTTTCTTTCAATCTTTCTTTCATTCTTTCATTCTTTCTTTCAACCTTTCAATCTTTCTTTCATTCTTTTTTTTAGTCTTTCAATCTTTCTTTAAATCTTTCTTTCAATCTTTCTTTCATTCTTTCTTTCAATCTTTTTTACTTTCAATCTTTCTTTCAATCTTTCTTACTTTCATTCTCTCTTTCTTTCAATATTCTTTCAATCTTTCAATCTTTCTTTCATTCTTTCTTTCAATCGTTCTTTTATTCTTTCTTTCAATCTTTCATTCTTTCTTTCAATCTTTCAATCTTTCAATCTTTCTTTCATTCTTTCTTTCAATCTTTCTTTCAAGCTTTCTTTCAATCGTTCTTACTTTCAATCTTTCTTTCTTTCTTTCAGTATTTCTTTCAATCTTTCAATCTTTCTTTCATTCTTTCTTTCAATCTTTCAATCTTTCAATTTTTCTTTCAATCTTTCTTACTTTCATTCTCTCTTTCTTTCAATATTTCTTTCAGTCTTTCAATCTTTCTTTCATTCTTTTATTCTTTCTTTCAATCTTTCATTCTTTCTTTCAATCTTTCAATCTTTCAATCTTGCTTTCATTCTTTTTTTTCATTCTTACTTTTAGTCTTTCAATCTTTCTTTAAATCTTTCATTCTTTAAATCTTTCTTTCTTTCAATCATTCTTTTTTCAATCTTTCTTTCAATCTTTCAATCTTTCAATCTTTCAATCTTTCTTTAATTCTTTTATTCATTCTTTCTTCCAGTCTTTAAATCTTTCTTTCAATCTTTCTTTAAATCTTTCTTTCAATCTTTCAATCTTTCAATTTTTCTTTCATTCTTTCTTTCAATCTTTTTTACTTTCAATCTTTCTTTCAATCTTTCTTACTTTCATTCTCTCTTTCTTTCAATATTCTTTCAATCTTTCAATCTTTCTTTCATTCTTTCATTCTTTCTTTCAATATTTCTTTCATTCTTTCTTTCAATCGTTCAATCGTTCTTTCAATCTTTCTTTTATTCTTTCTTTCAATCTTTCATTTTTTCAATCTTTCTTTCAATCTTTCAATCTTTCTTTCAATCTTTCATTCTTTCTTTCAATCTTTCAATTGTTCTTTCTTTCAATATTTCTTTCAATCTTTCAATCTTTCTTTCATTCTTTCATTCCTTCTTTCAATCTTTCTTTCATTATTTATTTCAATCTTTCTTTCTTTCTTTAAAACTTTCTTTCAATCTTTCTTTCAAACTTTCATTCTTTATTTCAATATTTCAATCGTTCAATCTTTCTTTCATTCTTTCTTTCAATCTTTCTTTCAATCTTTCAATCTTTCTTTCAATATTTCTTTCAATCTTTCTTTCTTTAAATCTTTCTTTCAATCTTTCTTTCAAACTTTCAATCTTTCTTTCAATCTCTCTTTCTTTCAATATTTCTTTCAATCTTTCAATCTTTCTTTCATTCTTTCTTTCAATATTTCAATCTTTCAATCTTTCAATCTTTCTTTCATTCTTTCTTTCAATCTTTCAATCTTTCTTTAATTCTTTTTTTCAATCTTTCTTTCTTTCAATTTTTCTATCTTTCAATATTTCTTCCAATCTTTCAATCTTTCTTTCATTCTTTCTTTCAATCTTTCAATCTTTCTTTCATTATTTCTTTCAATCTTTCTTACTTTCAATTTTTCTATCTTTCAATATTTCTTCCAATCGTTCAATCTATCTTTCATTATTTCTTTCAATCTTTCTTTTTTCAATCTTTCTTGCAATCTTTCTTTCAATTGTTTAATCTTTCAATCTTTCTTTCATTCTTTCATTCAATATTTCTTTCAATCTTTCTTTAATTCTTTTATTCTTTCTTTCAAACTTTCAATCTTTCTTTAATTCTTTCTTTCAGTCTTTCAATCTTTCTTTCAATCTTTCTTTCAATCTTTCTTTCTTTCTTTATTTCAATCTTTGTTTCATTCTTTCTTACAATCTTTCTTTCTTTCAATCTTTCTTTCAATCTTTCTTTCAATCGTTCTTTCTTTCTTTTAGTCTTTCTTTCAATCTTTCAATTTTTCAATCTTTCTTTCATTCTTTCTTTTAATCTTTCAATCTTTCTTTCATAGAATCTTTCAATCTTTCTTTCTTTTTTCAATCTTTCTTGTAATCTTTCTTTCAGTCTTTCAATATTTCTTTCAAACTTTCAATCTTTCTTTCAATCTTTCAATCTTTCAATCTTTCTTTCAATTTTTCTTTCAATCTTTCACTCTTTCTTTCATTCTTTCTTTCAATCTTTCAATCTTTCAATCTTTCAATCTTTCTTTCATTCTTTCTTTCAATCTTTCAATCTTTCTTTCAATATTTCTTTCAATCTTTCTAACTTTCAATCTTTCTTTCATTCAATCTTTCTTTCCATCTTTCTTTCATTCTTTCCTTCAGTCTTTCAATATTTCTTTCAATCTTTCTTTCAATTTTTCTTTTTTTCAATCTTTTTTCAATCTTTCTTTCATTCTTTCTATAAATCTTTCTTTCTTTCAATCTTTCTTTCAATCTTTCAATCTTTCAATCTTTCTTTAATTCTTTTATTCATTCTTTCTTTCAGTCTTTCAATCTTTCTTTATATCTTTCTTTCAATCTTTCTTTCAATCTATCAATCTTTCAATTTTTCTTTCATTCTTTCTTTCAATCTTTATTACTTTCAATCTTTCTTTCAATCTTTCTTACTTTCATTCTCTCTTTCTTTCAATATTTCTTTCAATCTTTCAATCTTTCTTTCATTCTTTCATTCTTTCTTTCAATCGTTCTTTCATTCCTTCTTTCAATTTTTCATTCTTTCTTTCAATCTTTCAATCTTTCAATCTTTCTTTCATTCTTTCTTTCAAACTTCAATCATTATTTCAATATTTAATTCTTTCAATCTTTCTTTCAATCTTTCTTTCAATCTTTCTTTTTTCAATCTTTCTTTCAATCTTTCTTTCATACTTTCTTTCAATCTTTCGTTCAATATTTCTTTCAATCTTTCTTACTTTCAATCTATCTTTGTTTAAATCTTTCTTTCATCCTTTCTTTCAATCTTTCGTTCAATATTTCTATCAATCTTTCTTACTTTCAATCTATCTTTGTTCAAATCTTTCTTTCAATCTTTCTTTCAAACTTCAATCATTATTTCAATATTTAATTCTTTCAATCTTTCTTTCAATCTTTCTTTCAATCTTTCAATCTTTCTTTCAATATTTCTTTCAATCTTTCTTTAATTCTTTCATTCTTTCTTTCGCACTTTCAATCTTTCTTTCATTCTTTCTTTCAGTCTTTCAATCTTTATTTCATTCTTTCTTTCAATCTTTCAATCTTTCAATCTTTCTTTCATTCTATCTTTAATACTTTCAATCTTTTTTTCTTTTAATCTTTCTTTCAATCTTTCACTCATTCTTTCCTTCAGTCTTTCAATCTTTCTTTCAATTTTTCTTTCAATCTTTCTTTCAAACTTTCAATCTTACTTTCAATCTTTCTTTCAATCGTTCTTATATTCTTTCTTTCAATCTTTCATTCTTTCTTTCAATCTTTCAATCATTCTTTCTTTCATTCTTTCTTTCAGTCTTTCAACCTTTCTTAAAATCTTTCTTTCAATCTTTCTTTCAAGCTTTCTTTCATTCATTCTTTCAGTCTTTCAAACATTCAATTTTTCCTTCATTCCTTCTTTCAATCTTTATTACTTTCATTCTTTCTTTCAATCTTTCATTCTTTCTTTCAATATTTCTTTCAATCTTTCTTTAATTCTTTCATTCTTTCTTTCGCACTTTCAATCTTTCTTTCATTCTTTCTTTCAGTCTTTCAATCTTTCTTTCATTCTTTCTTTCAATCTTTCAATCTTTCAATCTTTCTTTCATTCTATCTTTCAATCTTTCAATCTTTCTTTCAATATTTTTTTCAGTCTTTCAATCTTTCTTTCATTCTTTCTTTCAATCTTTCAATCTTTCAATCTTTCTTTCATTCTATCTTTCAGTCTTTAAATCTTTCTTTCAATATTTTTTTCAGTCTTTAATACTTTCAATCTTTTTTTCTTTTAATCTTTCTTTCAATCTTTCACTCATTCTTTCCTTCAGTCTTTGAATCTTTCTTTCAATTTTTCTTTCAATCTTTCTTTCAAACTTTCAATCTTACTTTCAATCTTTCTTTCAATCGTTCTTATATTCTTTCTTTCAATCTTTCATTCTTTCTTTCAATCTTTCAATCATTCTTACTTTCATTCTTTCTTTCAGTCTTTCAACCTTTCTTAAAATCTTTCTTTCAATCTTTCTTTCAAGCTTTCTTTCATTCATTCTTTCAGTCTTTCAAACATTCAATTTTTCCTTCATTCCTTCTTTCAATCTTTATTACTTTCAATCTTTCTTTCAAGCTTTCTTTCATTCATTCTTTCAGTCTTTCAAACATTCAATTTTTCCTTCATTCCTTCTTTCAATCTTTATTACTTTCAATCTTTCTTTCAATCTTTCAATCTTTCTTTCATTCTTTCATTCTTTCTTTCAATCGTTCTTTCAATCTTTCCTTCAATCTTTCAATCTTTCTTTCATACTTTCATTCTTTCTTCCAATCTTTCTTTCAATCTTTCAATCTTTCTTTCATTCTTTCATTTTTTCTTTCAACCTTTCAATCTTTCTTTCATTCTTTTTTTTAGTCTTTCAATCTTTCTTTAAATCTTTCTTTCAATCTTTCTTTACAACTTTCAATCTTTCAATCTTTCTTTCATTCTATCTTTCAACCTTTCTTTCAATCTTTCTTTAATTCTTTAATTCAGGCTTAAAATCTTTCTTTCAATCTTTCTTTCTTTAAATATTTTGATCTCTCAAACATTCTTTCCTTTTATCAGTCTTTTTTTGTTTCTTTCATTCATTCTTTCAATTTTTCTTACTTTCAATCTTTCTTTTTTTCAATATTTCTTTCAATCTTTTAATCTTTCATTCATTCTTTCATTCTTTCTTTCAATCTTTCATTCTTTCTTTCAATCTTACAATCTTTCAATCTCTCTTTTAATCTTTCTTTCATTTTTTCTTTCAGTCTTTCAATCTTTCTTTCAATCTTTCTTTCAATCTTTCTTTCAATCTTTCTGTCAAACTTTCATTCTTTCTTTCAATCTTTCTTTCAATCTTTCTTTCAATCTTTCTTTCTTTTTTCAATCTTTTTTTCAATCTTTTTTTTCATTCTTACTTTTAGTCTTTCAATCTTTCTTTAAATCTTTTTTTTTTTAAATCTTTCTTTCTTCAATCTTTCTTTCAATCTTTCTTTCAATCTTTCAATCATTCAATCTTTCTTTAATTCTTTCTTTCAATCTTTCAATCTTTCAATTTTTCTTTCCATCTTTCTTACTTTCATTCTCTCTTTCTTTCAATATTTCTTTCAATCTTTCTTTCATTCTTTCATTCTTTCTTTCAATCGTTCTTTCATTCTTTCTTTCAATCTTTCATTCTTTCTTTCAATCTTTCAATCTTTCAATCTTTCTTTCATTCTTTTTTTTCATTCTTACTTTTAGTCTTTCAATCTTTCTTTAAATCTTTCATTCTTTAAATCTTTCTTTCTTTCAATCATTCTTTTTTCAATCTTTCTTTCAATTTTTCAATCTTTCGATCTTTCAATCTTTCTTTAATTCTTTTATTCATTCTTTCTTTCAGTCTTTCAATCTTTCTTTAAATCTTTCTTTCAATCTTTCAATCTTTCAATTTTTCTTTCATTCTTTCTTTCAATCTTTTTTACTTTCAATCTTTCTTACTTTCATTCTCTCTTTCTTTCAATATTCTTTCAATCTTTCAATCTTTCTTTCATTCTTTCATTCTTTCTTTCAATCGTTCTTTTATTCTATCTTTCAATCTTTCATTCTTTCTTTCAATCTTTCAATCTTTCAATCTTTCTTTCATTCTTTCTTTCAATCTTTCTTTCAAGCTTTCTTTCAATCGTTCTTACTTTCAATCTTTCTTTCTTTCTTTCAGTATTTCTTTCAATCTTTCAATCTTTCTTTCATTCTTTCTTTCAATCTTTCAATCTTTCAATTTTTCTTTCAATCTTTCTTACTTTCATTCTCTCTTTCTTTCAATATTTCTTTCAGTCTTTCAATCTTTCTTTCATTCTTTCATTCTTTCTTTCAATCTTTCATTCTTTCTTTCAATCTTTCAATCTTTCAATCTTGCTTTCATTCTTTTTTTTCATTCTTACTTTTAGTCTTTCAATCTTTCTTTAAATCTTTCATTCTTTAAATCTTTCTTTCTTTCAATCATTCTTTTTTCAATCTTTCTTTCAATCTTTCAATCTTTCAATCTTTCAATCTTTCTTTAATTCTTTTATTCATTCTTTCTTCCTGTCTTTCAATCTTTCTTTCAATCTTTCTTTAAATCTTTCTTTCAATCTTTCAATCTTTCAATTTTTCTTTCATTCTTTCTTTCAATCTTTTTTACTTTCAATCTTTCTTTCAATCTTTCTTACTTTCATTCTCTCTTTCTTTCAATATTCTTTCAATCTTTCAATCTTTCTTTCATTCTTTCATTCTTTCTTTCAATCGTTCTTTTATTCTTTCTTTCAATCTTTCATTCTTTATTTCAATCTTTCAATCTTTCAATCTTTCTTTCATTCCTTCTTTCAATCTTTCTTTCAAGCTTTCTTTCAATCGTTCTTACTTTCAATCTTTCTTTCTTTCTTTCAGTATTTCTTTCAATCTTTCAATCTTTCTTTCATTCTTTCATTCTTTCTCTCAATCTTTCTTTCTTTCAATCTTTTAATCTTTCTTTCATTCATTCTTTCAGTCTTTCAAACTTTCAATTTTTCCTTCATTCCTTCTTTCAATCTTTATTACTTTCAATCTTTCTTTCAATCTTTCTTTTGTTCTTTCATTCTTTCTTTCAATCGTTCTTTCAATCTTTCCTTCAATCTTTCAATCTTTCTTTCATACTTTCATTCTTTCTTTCAATCTTTCTTTCAATCTTTCAATCTTTCTTTCATTCTTTCATTCTTCCTTTCAACCTTTCAATCTTTCTTTCATTCTTTTTTTTAGTCTTTCAATCTTTCTTTAAATCTTTCTTTCAATCTTTCTTTCAAACTTTCAATATTTCAATCTTTCTTTCATTCTATCTTTCAACCTTTCTTTCAATCTTTCTTTCATTCTTTATTTCAGTCTTAAAATCTTTCTTTCAATCTTTCTTTCTTTAAATATTTTGATCTCTCAAACATTCTTTCTTTTTATCAGTCTTTTTTTGTTTCTTTCATTCATTCTTTCAATTTTTCTTACTTTCAATCTTTCTTTTTTTCTTTCAATCTTTCAATCTTTCAATCTCTCTTTTAATCTTTCTTTCATTTTTTCTTTCAGTCTTTCAATCTTTCTTTCAATCTTTCTTTCAATCTTTCTTTCAATCTTTCTTTCTTTTTTCAATCTTTCTTTCAATCTTTTTTTTCATTCTTACTTTTAGTCTTTCAATCTTTCTTTAAATCTTTTTTTCTTTAAATCTTTCTTTCTTCAATCTTTCTTTCAATCTTTCTTTCAATCTTTCAATCATTCAATCTTTCTTTAATTCTTTCTTTCAATCTTTCAATCTTTCAATTTTTCTTTCCATCTTTCTTACTTTCATTCTCTCTTTCTTTCAATATTTCTTTCAATCTTTCAATCTTTCTTTCATTCTTTCATTCTTTCTTTCAATCGTTCTTTCATTCTTTCTTTCAATCTTTCATTCTTTCTTTCAATCTTTCAATCTTTCAATCTTTCTTTCATTCTTTTTTTTCATTCTTACTTTTAGTCTTTCAATCTTTCTTTAAATCTTTCATTCTTTAAATCTTTCTTTCTTTCAATCATTCTTTTTTCAATCTTTCTTTCAATCTTTCAATCTTTCGATCTTTCAATCTTTCTTTAATTATTTTATTCATTCTTTCTTTCAGTCTTTCAATCTTTCTTAAAATCTTTCTTTAAATCTTTCTTTCAGTCTTTCAATCTTTCAATTTTTCTTTCATTCTTTCTTTCAATCTTTTTTACTTTCAATCTTTCTTTCAATCTTTCTTACTTTCATTCTCTCTTTCTTTCAATATTCTTTCAATCTTTCAATCTTTCTTTCATTCTTTCATTCTTTCTTTCAATCGTTCTTTTATTCTTTCTATCAATCTTTCATTCTTTCTTTCAATCTTTCAATCTTTCAATCTTTCTTTCATTCTTTCTTTCAATCTTTCTTTCAAGCTTTCTTTCAATCGTTCTTACTTTCAATCTTTCTTTCTTTCTTTCAGTATTTCTTTCAATCTTTCAATCTTTCTTTCATTCTTTCTTTCAATCTTTCAATCTTTCAATTTTTCTTTCAATCTTTCTTACTTTCGTTCTCTCTTTCTTTCAATATTTCTTTCAGTCTTTCAATCTTTCTTTCATTCTTTCATTCTTTCTTTCAATCTTTCATTCTTTCTTTCAATCTTTCAATCTTTCAATCTTGCTTTCATTCTTTTTGTTCATTCTTACTTTTAGTCTTTCAATCTTTCTTTAAATCTTTCATTCTTTAAATCTTTCTTTCTTTCAATCATTCTTTTTTCAATCTTTCTTTCAATCTTTCAATCTTTCAATCTTTCTTTAATTCTTTTATTCATTCTTTCTTCCAGTCTTTCAATCTTTCTTTCAATCTTTCTTTAAATCTTTCTTTCAATCCTTTAATCTTTCAATTTTTCTTTCATTCTTTCTTTCAATCTTTTTTACTTTCAATGTTTCTTTCAATCTTTCTTACTTTCATTCTCTCTTTCTTTCAATATTCTTTCAATCTTTCAATCTTTCTTTCATTCTTTCATTCTTTCTTTCAATCGTTCTTTTATTCTTTCTTTCAATCTTTCATTCTTTATTTCAATCTTTCAATCTTTCTTTCATTCCTTCTTTCAATCTTTCTTTCAAGCTTTCTTTCAATCGTTCTTACTTTCAATCTTTCTTTCTTTCTTTCAGTATTTCTTTCAATCTTTCAATCTTTCTTTCATTCTTTCATTCTTTCTCTCAATCTTTCTTTCTTTCAATCTTTCAATCTTTCTTTCATTCATTCTTTCAGTCTTTCAAACTATCAATTTTTCCTTCATTCCTTCTTTCAATCTTTATTACTTTCAATCTTTCTTTCAATCTTTCTTTCGTACTTTCATTCTTTCTTTCAATCGTTCTTTCAATCTTTCCTTCAATCTTTCAATCTTTCTTTCATACTTTCATTCTTTCTTTCAATCTTTCTTTCAATCTTTCAATCTTTCTTTCATTCTTTCATTCTTTCTTTCAACCTTTCAATCTTTCTTTCATTCTTTTTTTTAGTCTTTCAATCTTTCTTTAAATCTTTCTTTCAATCTTTCTTTCAAACTTTCAATATTTCAATCTTTCTTTCATTCTATCTTTCAACCTTTCTTTCAATCTTTCTTTCATTCTTTATTTCAGTCTTAAAATCTTTCTTTCAATCTTTCTTTCTTTAAATATTTTGATCTCTCAAACATTCTTTCTTTTTATCAGTCTTTTTTTGTTTCTTTCATTCATTCTTTCAATTTTTCTTACTTTCAATCTTTCTTTTTTTCAATATTTCTTTCAATCTTTTAATCTTTCATTCATTCTTTCATTCTTTCTTTCAATCTTTCATTCTTTCTTTCAATCTTTCAATCTTTCAATCTCTCTTAATCTTTCTTTCATTTTTTCTTTCAGTCTTTCAATCTTTCTTTCAATCTTTCTTTCAATCTTTCTTTTAAACTTTCATTCTTTCTTTCAATCTTTCTTTCAATCTTTCTTTCAATTTTTCTTTCTTTTTTCAATCTTTCTTTCAATCTTTTTTTTCATTCTTACTTTTAGTCTTTCATTCTTTCTTTAAATCTTTTTTTCTTTAAATCTTTATTTCTTTCAATCTTTCTTTGTTTTTTTCAGTCTTTCTTTCATTTTTTTTTCATTCTTACTTTTAGTCTTTCAATCTTTCTTTAAATCTTTCTTTCTTCAATCTTTCTTTCAATCTTTCTTTCAATCTTTCAATCATTCAATCTTTCTTTAATTCTTTCTTTCAATCTTTCAATCTTTCAATTTTTCTTTTCATCTTTATTACTT
Organism: Zeus faber; assembly: GCF_960531495.2. NCBI lineage: Eukaryota > Metazoa > Chordata > Actinopteri > Zeiformes > Zeidae > Zeus > Zeus faber. The sequence continues at coordinate 75,114 of NW_028293045.1, read as the reverse complement.
TCATTCTCTCTTTCTTTCAATATTCTTTCAATCTTTCAATCTTTCTTTCATTCTTTCATTCTTTCTTTCAATCGTTCTTTCATTCTTTCTTTCAATCTTTCATTCTTTCTTTCAATCTTTCAATCTTTCAATCTTTCTTTCATTCCTTCTTTCAATCTTTCTTTCAAGCTTTCTTTCAATCGTTCTTACTTTCAATCTTTCTTTCTTTCTTTCAGTATTTCTTTCAATCTTTCAATCTTTCTTTCATTCTTTCTCTCAATCTTTCTTTCTTTCAATCTTTCAATCTTTCTTTCATTCATTCTTTCAGTCTTTCAAACTTTCAATTTTTCCTTCATTCCTTCTTTCAATCTTTATTACTTTCAATCTTTCTTTCAATCTTTCTTTCGTTCTTTCATTCTTTCTTTCAATCGTTCTTTCAATCTTTCCTTCAATCTTTCAATCTTTCTTTCATACTTTCATTCTTTCTTTCAATCTTTCTTTCAATCTTTCAATCTTTCTTTCATTCTTTCATTCTTTCTTTCAACCTTTCAATCTTTCTTTCATTCTTTTTTTTAGTCTTTCAATCTTTCTTTAAATCTTTCTTTCAATCTTTCTTTCAAACTTTCAATATTTCAATCTTTCTTTCATTCTATCTTTCAACCTTTCTTTCAATCTTTCTTTCATTCTTTATTTCAGTCTTAAAATCTTTCTTTCAATCTTTCTTTCTTTAAATAATTTGATCCCTCAAACATTCTTTCTTTTTATCAGTCTTTTTTTGTTTCTTTCATTCATTCTTTCAATTTTTCTTACTTTCAATCTTTCTTTTTTTCAATATTTCTTTCAATCTTTCAATCTTTCATTCATTCTTTCATTCTTTCTTTCAATCTTTCATTCTTTCTTTCAATCTTTCAATCTTTCAATCTCTCTTTTAATCTTTCTTTCATTTTTTCTTTCAGTCTTTCAATCTTTCTTTCAATCTTTCTTTCAATCTTTCTTTCAAACTTTCATTCTTTCTTTCAATCTTTCTTTCAATCTTTCTTTCAATCTTTCTTTCTTTTTTCAATCTTTCTTTCAATCTTTTTTTTCATTCTTACTTTTAGTCTTTCAATCTTTCTTTAAATCTTTTTTTCTTTAAATCTTTCTTTCTTCAATCTTTCTTTCAATTTTTCTTTCAATCTTTCAATCATTCAATCTTTCTTTAATTCTTTCTTTCAATCTTTCAATCTTTCAATTTTTCTTTCCATCTTTCTTACTTTCATTCTCTCTTTCTTTCAATATTTCTTTCAATCTTTCAATCTTTCTTTCATTCTTTCTTTCAATCGTTCTTTCATTCTTTCTTTCAATCTTTCATTCTTTCTTTCAATCTTTCAATCTTTCAATCTTTCTTTCATTCTTTTTTTTCATTCTTACTTTTAGTCTTTCAATCTTTCTTTAAATCTTTCATTCTTTAAATCTTTCTTTCTTTTAATCATTCTTTTTTCAATCTTTCTTTCAATCTTTCAATCTTTCGATCTTTCAATCTTTCTTTAATTCTTTTATTCATTCTTTCTTTCAGTCTTTCAATCTTTCTTTAAATCTTTCTTTAAATCTTTCTTTCAATCTTTCAATCTTTCAATTTTTCTTTCATTCTTTCTTTCAATCTTTTTTACTTTCAATCTTTCTTTCAATCTTTCTTACTTTCATTCTCTCTTTCTTTCAATATTCTTTCAATCTTTCAATCTTTCTTTCATTCTTTCATTCTTTCTTTCAATCGTTCTTTCATTCTTTCTTTCAATCTTTCATTCTTTCTTTCAATCTTTCAATCTTTCAATCTTTCTTTCATTCTTTTTTTTCACTCTTACTTTTAGTCTTTCAATCTTTCTTTAAATCTTTCATTCTTAAAATCTTTCTTTCAATCATTCTTTTTTCAATCTTTCGTTCAATCTTTCAATCTTTCAATCTTTCTTTAATTCTTTTATTCATTGTTTCTTTCAGTCTTTCAATCTTTCTTTCAATCTTTCTTTCTTTCATTCTCTCTTTCTTTCAATATTCTTTCAATCTTTCAATCTTTCTTTCATTCTTTCATTCTTTCTTTAAATCGTTCTTTTATTCTTTCTTTCAATCTTTCAATATTTCTTTAATTCTTTCTTTCAATCTTTCTTACTTTCAATTTTTCTATCTTTCAATATTTATTCCAATCTTTCAATCTTTCTTTTGTTATTCTTTCAATCTTTCTTTCTTTCAATCTTTCTATCCATCTATCTTTCAATCTTTCTTTCATTCTTTCTTTCAATCTTTCTTTTTTCAATCTTTCTTGCAAACTTTCTTTCAATTTTTAATGTTTCAATCTTTCTTTCATTCTTTCTTTCAATGTTTCTTACTTTCAATTTTTCTATCTTTCAAAATTTCTTCCAATCGTTCAATCTTTCTTTCATTATTTCTTTCAATCTTTCTTTCTTTCAATCTTTCTTTCCATCTTTCTTTCAATCTTTCTTTCATTCTTTCTTTCAATCTTTCAATCTTTCAATCTTTCAATCATTCTTTCATTCTTTTTTTCAATCTTTCAATCTTTCTTTCAATATTTCTTTCAATCTTTCCTTCTTTCAATCTTTCTTTCCATCTTTCTTTCCATCTTTCTTTCATTCTTTCCTTCAGTCTTTCAATCTTTCTTTCAATCTTTCTTTCAATCTTTCTTTTTTTCAAACTTTTTTTAAATCTTTCTTTCATTCTTTCTTTCAATCTTTCAATCTTTCTTTCAATCTATCTTTCTTTTTTCAATCTTTCTTTCATTCTTTCTATAAATCTTTCTTTCTTTCAATCTTTCTTTCAGTCTTTCAATCTTTCTTTAAATCAATCTTTCAATCTTTCTTTCAATCTTTCAATCTTTCAATTTTTCTTTCATTCTTTCTTTCAATCTTTCAATCTTTCTTTCATTCTTTCTTTCAATCTTTCTTACCTTCAATTTTTCTATCTTTCATTATTTCTTCCAATCGTTCAATCTTTCTTTCATTATTTCTTTCAATCTTTCTTTCTTTCAATCTTTCTTTCCATCTTTCTTTCAATCTTTCTTTCATTCTTTCTTTCAATGTTTCTTTTTTCAATATTTCTTTCAATCAGTCAATTTTTCTTTCATTCTTTCATTCTTTCTTTCAATCGTTCTTTCATTCTTTCTTTCAATCTTTCAATCTTTCTTTAAATATTTCAATCTTTCAATCTTTCTTTCAATCTTTCTTTCAATCTTTCAATCTTTCTTTCATTCTTTCTTTAAATATTTCAATCTTTCAATCTTTCTTTAAATATTTCAATCTTTCAATCTTTCTTTCAATCTTTCTTTCAATCTTTCAATCTTTCTTTCATTCTTTCTTTAAATATTTCAATCTTTCAATCTTTCTTTCATTCTTTCTTTCAATCTTTCAATCTTTCTTTCATTCTTTCTTTCAATCTTTCTTACTTTCAATTTTTCTCTTTCAATATTTCTTCCAATCGTTCAATCTTTCTTTCATTATTTCTTTCAATCTTTCTTTTATTTCTTTCAATCTTTCTTCCTTTCAATCTTTCTTTCCATCTTTCTTTCAATCTTTCTTTCATTCTTTCTTTCAATCTTTCTTTTTTCAATCTTTCTTGCAATCTTTCTTTCAATTGTTTAATCTTTCAATCTTTCTTTCATTCTTTCCTTCAGTCTTTCAATCTTTTTTTCAATCTTTCTTTCATTCTTTCTTTCAATCGTTCTTTCTTTCTTTTAGTCTTTCTTTCAATCTTTCAATTTTTCAATCTTTCTTTCATTCTCTCTTTTAATCTTTCAATCTTTCTTTCATTGTTTCTTTCAATCTTTCTTTCATTCTTTCTTTCATTCTTTCTTTCATTCTTTCTTTCAATCTTTCTTTCAATCGTTCTTTCTTTCTTTTAGTCTTTCTTTCAATCTTTCAATTTTTCAATCTTTCTTTCATTCTTTCTTTTAATCTTTCAATCTTTCTTTCATTGTTTCTTTCAATCTTTCTTTCCATCTTTCTTTCATTCTTTCCTTCAGTCTTTCATTCTTTCTTTCAATCTTTCTTTTTTCAATCTTTCTTGCAATCGTTCTTTCAATTGTTTAATCTTTCAATCTTTCTTTCATTCTTTCTTTCAGTCTTTCAATCTTTGTTTCAATCTTTCTTTCATTCTTTCTTTCAATCTTTCTGTCCGTCATTCATTCTTTCAGTCTTTCTTTCAATCATTCAATCTTTCAATCTTTCCTTCTATCTTTCTTTCAATCTTTCTTTCATTCTTTATTTCAATCTTTCTTTCATTCTTTCTTTCAATCTTTCATTCAATCTTTCTTTCAATCTTTCTTTCAATCTTTCTTTCAATCTTTCTTTCAATCGTTCTTTCATTCTTTCTTTTAATCTTTCAATCTTTCTTTCATTGTTTCTTTCAATCTTTCTGTCTTTCAATATTTCTTTCAATCTTTCAATCTTTCTTTTTTTTTCAATCTTTCTTTCAATCTTTCTTTTATTCTATCTTTAAATCTTTCTTTTTTTTCAATCTTTCTTGCAATCTTTCTTTCAGTCTTTCAATCTGTCTTTCAAACTTTCAATCTTTCTTTCAATCTTTCAATCTTTCAATCTTTCTTTCAATTTTTCTTTCAATCTTTCAGTCTTTCTTTCATTCTTTCTTTCAATCTTTCAATCTTTCAATCTTTCAATCATTCTTACATTCTTTCTTTCAATCTTTCAATCTTTCTTTTAATATTTCTTTCAATCTATCTTTCTGTCAATCTTTCTTTCCATCTTTCTTTCCATCTTTCTTTCATTCTTTCCTTCAGTCTTTCAATCTTTCTTTCAATCTTTCTTTCAATTTTTCTTTCAATCTTTCTTTCATTCTTTCCTTCAATCTTTCAATCTTTCTTTCATTCTTTCTTTCAATCTTTCTTACTTTCAATTTTTCTCTTTCAATATTTCTTCCAATCGTTCAATCTTTCTTTCATTATTTCTTTCAATCTTTCTTTTATTTCTTTCAATCTTTCTTTCTTTCAATCTTTCTTTCCATCTTTCTTTCAATCTTTCTTTCATTCTTTCTTTCAATCTTTCTTTTTTCAATCTTTCTTGCAATCTTTCTTTCAATTGTTTAATCTTTCAATCTTTCTTTCATTCTTTCCTTCAGTCTTTCAATCTTTCTTTCAATCTTTCTTTCCATCTTTCTTTCAATCTTTCTTTCATTCTTTCTTTCAATCTTTCAATCTTTCAATCTTTCAATCATTCTTTCATTCTTTTTTTCAATCTTTCAATCTTTCTTTCAATATTTCTTTCAATCTTTCCTTCTTTCAATCTTTCTTTCCATCTTTCTTTCCATCTTTCTTTCATTCTTTCCTTCAGTCTTTCAATCTTTCTTTCAATCTTTCTTTTTTTCAAACTTTTTTTTAATCTTTCTTTCATTCTTTCTTTCAATCTTTCAATCTTTCTTTCAATCTATCTTTCTTTTTTCAATCTTTCTTTCATTCTTTCTATAAATCTTTCTTTCTTTCAATCTTTCTTTCAGTCTTTCAATCTTTCTTTAAATCAATCTTTCAATCTTTCTTTCAATCTTTCAATCTTTCAATTTTTCTTTCATTCTTTCTTTCAATCTTTCAATCTTTCTTTCATTCTTTCTTTCAATCTTTCTTACCTTCAATTTTTCTATCTTTCAATATTTCTTCCAATCGTTCAATCTTTCTTTCATTATTTCTTTCAATCTTTCTTTCTTTCAATCTTTCTTTCCATCTTGCTTTCAATCTTTCTTTCATTCTTTCTTTCAATGTTTCTTTTTTCAATATTTCTTTCAATCAGTCAATTTTTCTTTCATTCTTTCATTCTTTCTTTCAATCGTTCTTTTATTCTTTCTTTCAATCTTTCAATCTTTCTTTAAATATTTCAATCTTTCAATCTTTCTTTCAATCTTTCTTTCAATCTTTCAATCTTTCTTTCATTCTTTCTTTAAATATTTCAATCTTTCAATCTTTCTTTCAATCTTTCAATCTTTCTTTCATTCTTTCTTTAAATATTTCAATCTTTCAATCTTTCTTTCATTCTTTCTTTCAATCTTTCAATCTTTCTTTCATTCTTTCTTTCAATCTTTCTTACTTTCAATTTTTCTCTTTCAATATTTCTTCCAATCGTTCAATCTTTCTTTCATTATTTCTTTCAATCTTTCTTTTATTTCTTTCAATCTTTCTTCCTTTCAATCTTTCTTTCCATCTTTCTTTCAATCTTTCTTTCATTCTTTCTTTCAATCTTTCTTTTTTCAATCTTTCTTGCAATCTTTCTTTCAATTGTTTAATCTTTCAATCTTTCTTTCATTCTTTCCTTCAGTCTTTCAATCTTTTTTTCAATCTTTCTTTCATTCTTTCTTTCAATCGTTCTTTCTTTCTTTTAGTCTTTCTTTCAATCTTTCAATTTTTCAATCTTTCTTTCATTCTCTCTTTTAATCTTTCAATCTTTCTTTCATTCTTTCTTTCAATCTTTCTTTCAATCGTTCTTTCTTTCTTTTAGTTTTTCTTTCAATCTTTCAATTTTTCAATCTTTCTTTCATTCTTTCTTTTAATCTTTCAATCTTTCTTTCATTGTTTCTTTCAATCTTTCTTTCCATCTTTCTTTCATTCTTTCCTTCAGTCTTTCATTCTTTCTTTCAATCTTTCTTTTTTCAATCTTTCTTGCAATCGTTCTTTCAATTGTTTAAACTTTCAATCTTTCTTTCATTCTTTCTTTCAGTCTTTCAATCTTTTTTTCAATCTTTCTTTCATTCTTTCTTTCAATCTTTCTGTCCGTCATTCTTTCTTTCAGTCTTTCTTTCAATCATTCAATCTTTCAATCTTTCCTTCTATCTTTCTTTCAATCTTTCTTTCATTCTTTATTTCAATCTTTGTTTCATTCTTTCTTTCAATCTTTCATTCAATCTTTCTTTCAATCTTTCTTTCAATCTTTCTTTCAATCTTTCTTTCAATCGTTTTTTCATTCTTTCTTTCAATCTTTCTTTTTTCAATCTATCTTGCAATCTTTCTTTCAATTGTTTAATCTTTCAATCTTTCTTTCATTCTTTCTTTCAATATTTCTTTCAATCTTTCTTTAATAATTTCATTCTTTCTTTCAAACTTTCAATCTTTCTTTCAATCTTTCTTTAATAATTTCATTCTTTCTTTCAAACTTTCAATCTTTCTTTCATTCTTACTTTCAGTCTTTCAATTTTTTCTTTAAGTCTTTCTTTCAATCTTTCAATCTTTCAATCTTTCAATTTTTCTTTTATTCTTTCTTTCAATCTTTATTACTTTCAATCTTTCTTTCAATCTTTCTTACTTTCAAATTATCTTTCTTTCAATATTTCTTTCAATCTTTCAATCTTTCTTTCAATCTTTCAATCTTTCTTTCAATCTTTCATTCTTTCTTTCAATCTTTCAATCTTTCAATCTTTCTTTCATTCTTTCTTTCATTCTTTCTTTCAGTCTTTCAACCTTTCCTAAAATCTTTCTTTCAATATTTAATTCTTACTTCAAATCTTTCTTTCTTTCTTTTTTCAATCTTTCTTTCATCCTTTCTATAAATCTTTCTTTCTTTCAATCTTTCTTTCAATCTTTCAATCTATCAATCTTTCTTTAAATCTTTTATTCATTCTTTCTTTCAGTCTTTCAATCTTTCTATAAATCTTTCTTTCAATCTTTCTTTCAATCTTTCAATCTTTCAATTTTTCTGTTTTTCTATCTTTTTTCAATCTTTCTTTCATTCTTTCTTTCAATCTTTCAATCTTTCTTTCAATCTTTCTTTCTTTTTTCAATCTTTCTTTCATTCTTTCTATAAATCTTTCTTTCTTTCAATCTTTCTTTCAATCTTTCAATCTTTCAATCTTTCTTTAATTAGTTTATTCATTCTTTCTTTCAGTCTTTCAATCTTTCTTTAAATCTTTCTTTCAATCTTTCTTTCAATCTATCAATCTTTCAATTTTTCTTTCATTCTTTCTTTCAATCTTTATTACTTTCAATCTTTCTTTCAATCTTTCTTACTTTCATTCTCTCTTTCTTTCAATATTTCTTTCAATCTTTCAATCTTTCTTTCTATCTTTCTTTTAGTCTATCTTTCAATCTTTCAATTTTTCAATCTATCTTTCATTCTTTCTTTTTATCTTTCAATCTTTCTTTCATTGTTTCTTTCAATCTTTCTATCATTCTTTCATTCTTTCTTTCAATCGTTCTTTCATTCTTTCTTTCAATCTTTCAGTCTTTCTTTCAGTCTTTCAACCTTACTTAAAATCTTTCTTTCAATCTATCTTTCAAGCTTTCAATCTTTCTGTCAATCTTTCTTTCAATCATTCAATCTTTCAATCTTTCTTTCTTTCAATCTTTCTTTCTATCTTTCTTTCAATCTTTCTTTCAATCTTTCTTTCAATCTTTCTTTCAATCGTTCTTTCTTTCTTTTAGTCTTTCTTTCAATCTTTCAATTTTTCAATCTTTCTTTCATTCCTTCTTTTAATCTTTCAATCTTTCTTTCATTCTTTCTTTCAATATGTCAATCTTAAAATCTTTCTTTCAATCTTTCTTTCTTTCAATCTTTCTTTCAATCTTTTTTTCAATCTTTCTTTCAATCTTTCTTTCAATCTTTCAATATTTCTTTCAATATTTCTTTCAATCTTTCTTACTTTCATTCCTTCTTTCAATCTTTCTTTCAATTTTTCTTTCAATCTTTCTTTTTTCAATCTTTCGTTCAATCTTTCTTTCATTCTTTCTTTCAATCTTTCTTACTTTCAATCTTTCTTTCTTTCATTATTTCTTTCAATCTTTCAATCTTTCTTTCAAACTTTCAATCTTTCTTTCAATCTTTCAGTCGTTCATTCTTTTTTTCAATCTTTCTTTCAATCTTTCAATCTTCCATCTTTCAATCTATCTTTCAGTCTTTCTATCAATCATTCAATCTTTCAATCTTTCCTTCAATCTTTCTTTCTTTCAATCGTTCTTTCAATCTTTCTTTCATTCTTTCCTTCAGCCTTTCAATCTTTGTTTCAATCTTTCTTTCAAACTTTCTTTTTTTCAATCCTTCTTTCAATATTTCTTTCATTCTTTCTTTCAATCTTTCTTTCAATCTTTCTTTCAATCTTTCAATCTTTCTTTCAATATTTCTTTCAATCTTTCTTAGTTTCAATTTTTCTTTCTTTAAATCTTTCTTTCAATCTTTCTTTCAAACTTTCAATCTTTATTTCAATCTTTCAATCTTTCAATCTTTCTTTCATTCTTTCCATCAATCTTTTTTTCAATCTTTCAATCTTTCTTTCAATATTTCTTTCAATCTTTCTTTCAAACTTTCAATCTTTATTTCAATCTTTCAATCTTTCTTTCAAACTTTCAATCTTTATTTCAATCTTTCAATCTTTCAATCTTTCTTTCAATCTTTCTTTCAATCTTTCAATCTTTCTTCATTCTTTCTATAAATCTTTCTTTCTTTCAATCTTTCTTTCAATCTTTCAATCTTTCAATCTTTCTTTAATTATTTTATTCATTCTTTCTTTCAGTCTTTCAATCTTTCTTTAAATCTTTCTTTCAATCTTTCTTTCAATCTATCAATCTTTCAATTTTTCTTTCATTCTTTCTTTCAATCTTTATTACTTTCAATCTTTCTTTCAATCTTTCTTACTTTCATTCTCTCTTTCTTTCAATATTTCTTTCAATCTTTCAATCTTTCTTTCATTCTTTCATTCTTTCTTTCAATCGTTCTTTCATTCTTTCTTTCAATCTTTCATTCTTTCTTTCAGTCTTTCAACCTTTCTTAAAATCTTTCTTTCAATCTTTCTTTCAAGCTTTCAATCTTTCTTTCAATCTTTCTTTCAATCATTCAATCTTTCAATCTTTCTTTCTTTCAATCTTTCTTTCTATCTTTCTTTTAGTCTTTCTTTCAATCTTTCAATTTTTCAATCTATCTTTCATTCTTTCTTTTTATCTTTCAATCTTTCTTTCATTGTTTCCGTCAATCGTTCTTTCATTCTTTCTTTCAATCTTTCAGTCTTTCTTTCAGTCTTTCAACCTTTCTTAAAATCTTTCTTTCAATCTATCTTTCAAGCTTTCAATCTTTCTGTCAATCTTTCTTTCAATCATTCAATCTTTCAATCTTTCTTTCTTTCAATCTTTGTTTCTATCTTTCTTTCAATCTGTCTTTCAATCTTTATTTCATTCTTGATTTCAATCTTTGTTTCATTCTTTCTTTCAATCTTTCTTTCAATCTTTCAATTTTTCAATCTTTCTTTCATTCCTTCTTTTAATCTTTCAATCTTTCTTTCATTCTTTCTTTCAATATGTCAATCTTAAAATCTTTCTTTCAATCTTTCTTTCTTTCAATCTTTCTTTCAATCTTTTTTTCAATCTTTCTTTCAATCTTTCTTTCAATCTTTCAATCTTTCTTTCAATATTTCTTTCAATCTTTCTTACTTTCATTCCTTCTTTCAATCTTTCTTTCAATTTTTCTTTCAATCTTTCTTTTTTCAATCTTTCGTTCAATCTTTCTTTCATTCTTTCTTTCAATCTTTCTTACTTTCAATCTTTCTTTCTTTCATTATTTCTTTCAATCTTTCAATCTTTCTTTCAATCTTTCTTTCAGTCTTTCAATCTTTCTTTCAAATTTTCAATCTTTCTTTCAATCTTTCAGTCGTTCATTCTTTCTTTCAATCTTTCTTTCAATCTTTCAATCTTCCATCTTTCAATCTATCTTTCAGTCTTTCTTTCAATCATTCAATCTTTCAATCTTTCTTTCTTTCAATCGTTCTTTCAATCTTTCTTTCATTCTTTCCTTCAGTCTTTCAATCTTTGTTTCAATCTTTCTTTCAAACTTTCTTTTTTTCAATCCTTCTTTCAATATTTCTTTCATTCTTTCTTTCAATCTTTCTTTCAATCTTTCTTTCAATCTTTCAATCTTTCTTTCAATATTTCTTTCAATCTTTCTTACTTTCAATCTTTCTTTCTTTAAATCTTTCTTTCAATCTTTCTTTCAAACTTTCAATCTTTATTTCAATCTTTCAATCTTTCAATCTTTCTTTCATTCTTTCCATCAATCTTTTTTTCAATCTTTCAATCTTTCTTTCATTATTTCTTTCAATATGTCATTCTTTCAATCTTTCTTTCATTCGTTCTTTCAAACTTTCAATCTTTCTTTCAAATCTTTCAATCTTTCATTCTTTCTTTCAATCGTTCTTTCATTCTTTCTTTCAATTTTTCATTCTTTCTTTCAATCTTTCAATTTTTCATTCTTTCTTTCAATCTTTCAATCTTTCTTTCAATCTTTCTTTCTTTCAATCTTTCTTTCAATCTTTCTTTTATTCTTTGCTTCAGTCTTTCAATCTTTATTTCAATCTTTCAATCTTTCAATCTTTCTTTCATTCTTTCCATCAATCTTTTTTTCAATCTTTTAATCTTTCTTTCAATATTTCTTTCAATCTTTCTTTCAAACTTTCAATCTTTATTTCAATCTTTCAATCATTCAATCTTTCTTTCAATCTTTCTTTCAATCTTTCAATCTTTCTTTCATTATTTCTTTCAATATGTCAATCTTTCAATCTTTCTTTCATTCGTTCTTTCAATCTTTCAATCTTTCTTTCAATCTTTCAATCTTTCATTCTCTCTTTCTTTCAATATTTCTTTCAATCTTTCAATCTTTCTTTCATTCTTTCATTCTTTCTTTCAATCGTTCTTTCATTCTTTCTTTAAATTTTTCATTCTTTCTTTCAATCTTTCAATCTTTCTTTCAATCTTTCTTTCTTTCAATCTTTCTTTCAATCTTTCTTTTATTCTTTGCTTCAGTCTTTCAATCTTTCTTTCAATCTTTCCTTTTTTCAATCTTTCTTTCAATCTTTCTTTCATTCTTTCTTTCAATCTTTCTTTCAATCTTTCAATCTTTCTTTCAATCTTTCTTTCAATCTTTCAATCTTTCTTTCAATATTTCTTTCAATCTTTCTTACTTTCAATCTTTCTTTCTTTAAATCTTTCTTTCAATCTTTCTTTCAAACTTTCAATCTTTATTTCAATCTTTCAATCTTTCAATCTTTCTTTCATTCTTTCCATCAATCTTTTTTTCAATCTTTCAATCTTTCTTTCATTATTTCTTTCAATATGTCATTCTTTCAATCTTTCTTTCATTCGTTCTTTCAAACTTTCAATCTTTCTTTCAAATCTTTCAATCTTTCATTCTTTCTTTCAATCGTTCTTTCATTCTTTCTTTCAATTTTTCATTCTTTCTTTCAATCTTTCAATTTTTCATTCTTTCTTTCAATCTTTCAATCTTTCTTTCAATCTTTATTTCAATCTTTCAATCATTCAATCTTTCTTTCAATCTTTCTTTCAATCTTTCAATCTTTCTTTCATTATTTCTTTCAATATGTCAATCTTTCAATCTTTCTTTCATTCGTTCTTTCAATCTTTCTATCTTTCTTTCAATCTTTCAATCTTTCATTCTCTCTTTCTTTCAATATTTCTTTCAATCTTTCAATCTTTCTTTCATTCTTTCATTCTTTCTTTCAATCGTTCTTTCATTCTTTCTTTAAATTTTTCATTCTTTCTTTCAATCTTTCAATCTTTCTTTCAATCTTTCTTTCTTTCAATCTTTCTTTCAATCTTTCTTTTATTCTTTGCTTCAGTCTTTCAATCTTTCTTTCAATCTTTCCTTTTTTCAATCTTTCTTTCAATCTTTCTTTCATTCTTTCTTTCAATCTTTCTTTCAATCTTTCAATCTTTCTTTCAATATTTCTTTCAATCTTTCTTACTTTCAATTTTTCTCTCTTCAAATCTTTCTTTCAATCTTTCTTTCAAACTTTCAATCAATATTTCAATCTTTCAATCTTTCAATCTTTCTTTCATTCTTTCTATCAATCTTTCTTTCAATCTTTCAATCATTCTTTCAATATTTCTTTCAATCTTTCTTTCTTTAAATCTTTCTTTCAATCTTTCTTTCAAACATTCAATCATTCTTTCAATCTTTCAATTTTTCTTTCATTCTTTCTTTCAATCTTTCAATCTTTCTTTCATTCTTTCTTTCAATCTTTCTAACTTTCAATTTTTCTATCTTTCAATATTTCTTCCAATCTTTCAATCTTTCTTTTGTTATTTCTTTCAATCTTTCTTTCTTTCAATCTTTCTTTCATCTATCTTTCAATCTTTCTTTCATTCTTTCTTTCAATCTTTCTTTTTTCAATCTTTCTTGCAATCTTTCTTTCAATTGTTTAATCTATCAATCTTTCTTTCATTCATTCTTTCAATATTTCAATCTTTCAATCTTTCTTTCATTCTTTCTTTCAATCTTTCAATCTTGCTTTCAATCTTTCTTACTTTCAATTTTTCTATCTTTCAATATTTCTTCCAATCGTTCAATCTTTCTTTCATTATTTCTTTCAATCTTTCTTTCTTTCAATCTTTCTTTCCAACTTTCTTTCAATCTTTCTTTCATTCTTTCTTTCAATATTTCTTTTTTCAATCTTTCTTTCATTCTTTCTTTCAATCTTTCTTTCATTCTTTCTTTCAATATTTCTTTCTTTCAATCTTTCTTTCAATCTTTCTTTCATTCTTTCCTTCAGTCGTTCAATCTTTCTTTCAATCTTTCTTTTTTTCAATCTTTCTTTCAATCTTTCTTTCATCCTTTCTTTCAATCTTTCGTTCAATATTTCTTTCAATCTTTCTTACTTTCAATCTTTCTTTGTTTAAATCTTTCTTTCAATCTTTCTTTCAAACTTTCAATCATTATTTCAATCTTTCATTCTTTCCATCTTTCTTGCAATCTTTCTTTCAATTGTTTAATCTTTCAATGTTTCTTTCATTCTTTCTTTCAGTCTATCAATCTTTTTTTCAATCATTCTTTCATTCTTTCTTTAAATCTTTCTGTCCGTCATTCTTTCTTTCAGTCTTTCTTTCAATCATTCAATCTTTCAATCTTTCTTTCTTTCAATCTTTCTTTCAATCTTTCTTTCATTCTTTATTTCAATCTTTGTTTCATTTTTTCTTTCAATCTTTCTTTCAATCTTTCTTTCTTTCTTTAAATCTTTCTTTCAATCTGCCTTTCATTCTTTCTTTCAGTCTTTCAATCTTTCTTTAAATCTTTCTTTCAATCTTTCTTTCAAACTTTCAATCTTTATTTCAAACTTTCAATCTTTATTTCAATCTTTCATTCTTTCAATCTTTCTTTCAATCTTTCAATCTTTCATTCTTTCTTTCATTCTTTCTTTAAATCTTTCAATCTTTCTTTCATTCTTTCTTTCAATCTATCTTACTTTCAATCTTTCTTTCTTTCAATATTTCTTCCAATCGTTCAATCTTTCTTTCATTCTTTCTTTCAATCTTTATTTTGTTATTTCTTTCAATCTTTCTTTCTTTCCATCTTTCTTTCAATCTTTCTTTTATTCTTTCTTTCAATCTTTCTTTTTTCAATCTTTCTTGCAATCTTTCTTTCAATTGTTTAATCTTTCAATATTTCTTTTATTCTTTCTTTCAATCTTTCTTTCATTCTTTCTTTCAATCTTTCTGTCTGTCAATCTTTCTTTCAGTCTTTCTTTCAATCATTCAATCTTTCAATCTTTCCTTCAATATTTCTTTCTTTCAATCTTTCTTTCAATCTTTCTTTCATTCTTTCCTTCAGTCGTTCAATCTTTCTTTCAATCTTTCTTTTTTTCAATCTTTCTTTCAATCTTTCTTTCATCCTTTCTTTCAATCTTTCGTTCAATATTTCTTTCAATCTTTCTTACTTTCAATCTTTCTTTGTTTAAATCTTTCTTTCAATCTTTCTTTCAAACTTTGAATCATTATTTCAATCTTTCATTCTTTCAATCTTTCTTTCAATCTTTCTTTCAATCTTTCAATCTTTCTTTCATTCTTTCTTTCAATATTTCAATCTTTCAATCTTTCTTTCAATCTTTCTTTCAATCTTTCAATCTTTCTTTCAGTCTTTCTTTCAATCTTTCTTTCAAACTTTCAATCTTTATTTCAATCTTTCAATCTTTCAATCTTTCTTCCAATCTTTCTTTCATTCTTTCTTTCAATCTTTCAATCTTTCTTTCATTCTTTCTTTCAATATTTCAATCTTTCAATCTTTCTTTCATTCTTTCTTGCAATCTTTCAATCTTTCTTTCATTCTTTCTTTCAAACCTTCTTACTTTCAATCTTTCTTTCAATCTGCCTTTCATTCTTTCTTTCAGTCTTTCAATCTTTCTTTAAATCTTTCTTTCAATCTTTCTTTCAAACTTTCAATCTTTATTTAAATCTTTCAATCTTTCAATCTTTCTATCAATCTTTCAATCTTTCTTTCATTCTTTCTTTCAATCTTTCAATCTTTCTTTCATTCTTTCTTTCAATCTATCTTACTTTCAATCTTTCTTTCTTTCAATATTGTTTCCAATCGTTCAATCTTTCTTTCATTCTTTCTTTCAATCTTTCTTTTGTTATTTCTTTCAATCTTTCTTTCTTTCCATCTTTCTTTCAATCTTTCTTTTATTATTTCTTTCAATCTTTCTTTTTTCAATCTTTCTTGCAATCTTTCTTTCAATTGTTTAATCTTTCAATCTTTCTTTCATTCTTTCTTTCAATCTTTCTTTCATTCTTTCTTTCAATCTTTCTGTCCGTCAATCTTTCTTTCAGTCTTTCTTTCAATCATTCAATCTTTCAATCTTTCCTTCAATATTTCTTTCTTTCAATCTTTCTTTCAATCTTTATTTCATTCTTTCCATCAGTCTTTCAATCTTTCTTTCAATCTTTCTTTCAATCTTTCTTTTTTTCAATCTTTCTTTCAATATTTCTTTCAATCTTTCTTACTTTCAATCTTTCTTTCTTTAAATCTTTCTTTCAATCTTTCTTTCAAACTTTTAATCTTTATTTCAATCTTTCAATCTTTCAATCTTTCAATCTTTCTTTCATCTTTCAATCTTTCTTTCATTCTTTCTTTCAATATTTCAATCTTTCAATCTTTCTTTCATTCTTTCTTACTTTCAATTTTTCTATCTTTATTTCTTTCAATCTTTCTTTCCATCTATCTTTCAATCTTTCTTTCATTCTTTCTTTCAATCTTTCTTTTGTTATTTCTTTCAATCTTTCTTTCTTTCAATATTTCTTTCATTCTTTCTTTCAATCCTTCTTTTTTCAATCTTTCTTGCAATCTTTCTTTCAATTTTTGAATCTTTCAATCTTTCTTTCAGTCTTTCTTTCAATCATTCAATCTTTCAATCTTTCTTTCTCTCAATCTTTCAATCTTTCTTTCATTCTTTCATTCTTTCTTTCAATCTTTCTTTTTTAAATCTTACTTGCAATCTTTCTTTCAATTGTTGAATCTTTCAATCTTTCTTTCATTCTTTCTTTCAATCTTTCTGTCTTTCAATTTTTCATTCAATCTTTCTTTCATTCCTTCTTCAATCATACTTTCAAATTTTCTTTCAATCTTTCTTTTTTTAATCTTTCTTGCAATCATTCTTTCATTTGTTGAATCTTTCAATCTTTCTTTCATTCTTTCTTCCAGTCTTTCAATCTTTTTTTCAATCTTTCTTTCAATCTTTCAATTTTTCAATCTTTCTTTCATTCTTTCTTTTAATCTTTCAATCTTTCTTTCATTGTTTCTTTCAATCTTTCTGTCTTTCAATGTTTCATTCAATCTTTCTTTCATTCCTTCTTTCAATCTTTCTTTCAAATTTTCTTTCAATCTTTCTTTTTTCAATCTTTCTTTCAATCTTTCTTTCATTCTTTCTTTCAGTCTTTGAAAATTTGTTTCAAACTTTCAATCTTTCTTTCAATCTTTCAGTCGTTCAATCTTTCTTTCAATCTTTCTTTCAATCTTTCAATCTTCAATCTTTCAATCTATCTTTCAGTCTTTCTTTCAATCATTCAATTTTTCAATCTTACTTTCAATATTTCTTTCTTTCAATCTTTCTTTCAATCTTTCTTTCATTCTTTCCTTCAGTCTTTCAATCTTTCTTTCAATCTTTCTTTCAATCTTTCTTTCAATCTTTCTTTCATTCTTTCTTTCAATCTTTCTTTCAATCTTTCAATCTTTCTTTCAATATTTCTTTCAATCTTTCAATCTTTCAATCTTTCTTTCTTAAAATCTTTCTTTCAATCTTTCTTTCAAACTTTCATTCTTTATTTCAATCTTTCAATCTTTCAATCTTTCTTTCATTCTTTCTTTCAATCTTTCTTTCAATCTTTCAATCTTTCTTTCAATATTTCTTTCAATCTTTCTTTCTTTAAATCTTTCTTTCAATCTTTCTTTCAAACTTTCAATCTTTATTTCAATCTTTCAATCTTTCAATCTTTCTTTCAATCTTTCTTTCAATCTTTCAATCTTTCTTTCATTCTTTCTTTCAATATTTCAATCTTTCAACCTTTCTTTCATTCTTTCTTTCAATCTTTCAATCTTTCTTTAATTTTTTCTTTCAATCTTTCTTACTTTCAATTTTTCTATCTTTCAATATTTCTTCCAATCTTTCAATCTTTCTTTTGTTATTCTTTCAATCTTTCTTTCTTTCAATCTTTCTATCCATCTATCTATCAATCTTTTTTTCATTCTTTCTTTCAATCTTTCTTTTTTCAATCTTTCTTGCAAACTTTCTTTCAATTGTTTAATCTTTCAATCTTTCTTCCATTCTTTCTTTCAGTCTTTCAATCTTTTTTTCATTCTTTCTTTCAATATTTCAATCTTTCAATCTTTCTGTCATTCTTTCTGTCAATCTTTCAATCTTTCTTTCATTCTTTCTTTCAATCTTTCTTACTTTCAATTTTTCTATCTTTCAAAATTTCTTCCAATCGTTCAATCTTTCTTTTATTATTTCTTTCAATCTTTCTTTCTTTCAATCTTTCTTTCCATCTTTCTTTCAATCTTTCTTTCATTCTTTCTTTCAATCTTTCAATCTTTCAATCTTTCAATCGTTCTTTCATTCTTTCTTTCAATCTTTCAATTTTTCTTTCATTCTTTCATTCTTTCTTTCAATTGTTCTTTCATTCTTTCTTTCAATCTTTCTTTAAATATTTCAATCTTTCAATCTTTCTTTCAATCTTTCTTTCAATCTTTCAGTCTTTCTTTCATTCTTTCTTTCAATATTTCAATCTTTCAATCTTTCTTTCATTCTTTCTTTCAATCTTTCAATCTTTCTTTCATTCTTTCTTTCAATCTTTCTTACTTTCAATTTTTCTATCTTTCAATATTTCTTCCAATCGTTCAATCTTTCTTTTATTATTTCTTTCAATCTTTCTTTCTTTCAATCTTTCTTTCCATCTTTCTTTCAATCTTTCTTTCATTCTTTCTTTCAATCTTTCAATTTTTCTTTCAGTCTTTCATTCTTTCTTTCAATTGTTCTTTCATTCTTTCTTTCAATCTTTCTTTAAATATTTCAATCTTTCAATCTTTCTTTCAATCTTTCTTTCAATCTTTCAGTCTTTCTTTCATTCTTTCTTTCAATATTTCAATCTTTCAATCTTTCTTTCATTCTTTCTTTCAATCTTTCAATCTTTCTTTCATTCTTTCTTTCAATCTTTCTTACTTTCAATTTTTCTATCTTTCAATATTTCTTCCAATCGTTCAATCTTTCTTTCATTATTTCTTTCAATCTTTGTTTTGTTATTTCTTTCAATCTTTCTTTCTTTCAATCTATCTATCCATCTTTCTTTCAATCTTTCTTTCATTCTTTCTTTCAATCTTTCTTTCATTATTTCTTTCAGTCTTTCAATATTTCTTTCAAACTTTCAATCTTTCTTTCAATCTTTCAGTCGTTCAATCTTTCTTTCAATCTTTCTTTCAATCTTTCAATCTTCAATCTTTCAATCTATCTTTCAGTCTTTCAATCTCTCTTTCAAACTTTCAATCTTTCTTTCAATCTTTCAGTCGTTCAATCTTTCTTTCAATCTTTCTTTCAATCTTTCTTTCAATCTTTCAATCATTCAATCTTTCAATCATTCATTCTTTCAATCTTTCTTTCTTTCAATCTTTCTTTCAATCTTTCTTTCATTCTTTCCTTCAGTCTTTCAATCTTTCTTTCAATCTTTCTTTCAATATTTCTTTCATTCTTTCTTTCAATCTTTCTTTCAATCTTTCAATCTTTCTTTCAATATGTCTTTCAATCTTTCTTACTTTCAATCTTTCTTTTTTTAAATCTTTCTTTCAATCTTTCTTTCAAACTTTCATTCTTTATTTCAATCTTTCAATCTTTCAATCTTTCTTTCAATCTTTATTTCAATCTTTCAATCTTTCTTTCATTCTTTCTTTCAATCTTTCTTTCAATCTTTCAATCTTTCTTTCAATATTTCTTTCAATCTTTCTTTCTTTGAATCGTTCTTTCAATCTTTCTTTCAAACTTTCAATCTTTATTTCAATCTTTCAATCGTTCAATCTTTCTTTCAATCTTTATTTCAATCTTTCAATCTTTCTTTCATTCTTTCTTTCAAAATTTCAATCTTTCTTTCATTCTTTTTTTCAATCTTTCAATCTTTCTTTAATTCTTTCTTTCAATCTTTCTTACTTTCAATTTTTCTATCTTTCAATATTTCTTCCAATCTTTCAATCTTTCTTTTGTTATTCTTTCAATCTTTCTTTCTTTCAATCTTTCTATCCATCTATCTTTCAATCTTTCTTTCATTCTTTCTTTCAAACTTTCTTTTTTCAAACTTTCTTGCAAACTTTCTTTCAATTGTTTAATCTTTCAATCTTTCTTTCATTCTTTCTTTCAGTCTTTCAATCTTTTTTTCATTCTTTCTTTCAATATTTCAATCTTTCAATCTTTCTTTCATTCTTTCTTTCAATCTTTCAATCTTTCTTTCATTCTTTCTTTCAATCTTTCCTACTTTCAATTTTTCTATCTTTCAAAATTTCTTCCAATCGTTCAATCTTTCTTTCATTATTTCTTTCAATCTTTCTTTCTTTCAATCTTTCTTTCCATCTTTCTTTCAATCTTTCTTTCATTCTTTCTTTCAATCTTTCAATCTTTCTTTCATTCTTTCTTTCAATCTTTCAATCTTTCTTTCAATATTTCTTTCAATCTTTTTTTCTTTCAATCTTTCTTTCCATCTTTCTTTCCATCTTTCTTTCATTCTTTCCTTCAGTCTTTCAATCTGTCTTTCAATCTTTCTTTCAATCTTTCTTTTTTTCAATCTTTTTTTAAATCTTTCTTTCATTCTTTCTTTCAATCTTTCAATCTTTCTTTCAATCTATCTTTCTTTTTTCAATCTTTCTTTCATTCTTTCTATAAATCTTTCTTTCTTTCAATCTTTCTTTCAGTCTTTCAATCTTTCTTTAAATCTATCTTTCAATCTTTCTTTCAATCTTTCAATCTTTCTTTAAATCTTTCTTTCAATCTTTCAATCTTTCTTTCATTCTTTCTTACAATCTTTTTTTCATTCTTTCTTTCAATTTTTCATTCTTTCTTTCAATATTTCTTTCAATCTTTCTTTAATTCTTTCATTCTTTCTTTCGCACTTTCAATCTTTCTTTCATTCTTTCTTTCAGTCTTTCAATCTTTCCTTCATTCTTTCTTTCAATCTTTCAATCTTTCAATCTTTCTTTCATTTTATCTTTCAATCTTTCAATCTTTCTTTCAATATTTTTTTCAGTCTTTCAATCTTTCTTTAATTCTTTCTTTCAATATTTTTTTCAGTCTTTCAATCTTTCTTTAATTCTTTCTTTCAATCTTTCAATCTTTCAATCTTTCTTTCATTCTATCTTTCAATCTTTCAATCTTTCTTTCAATATTTTTTTCAGTCTTTAATACTTTCAATCTTTTTTTCTTTTAATCTTTCTTTCAATCTTTCACTCATTCTTTCCTTCAGTCTTTCAATCTTTCTTTCAATTTTTCTTTCAATCTTTCTTTCAAACTTTCAATCTTACTTTCAATCTTTCTTTCAATCGTTCTTATATTCTTTCTTTCAATCTTTCATTCTTTCTTTCAATCTTTCTTTCTTTCAATCTTTCTTTCCATCTTTCTTTCAATCTTTCTTTCATTCTTTCTTTCAATCTTTCAATCTTTCAATCTTTCAATCGTTCTTTCATTCTTTCTTTCAATCTTTCAATTTTTCTTTCATTCTTTCATTCTTTCTTTCAATTGTTCTTTTATTCTTTCTTTCAATCTTTCTTTAAATATTTCAATCTTTCAATCTTTCTTTCAATCTTTCTTTCAATCTTTCAGTCTTTCTTTCATTCTTTCTTTCAATATTTCAATCTTTCAATCTTTCTTTCATTCTTTCTTTCAATCTTTCAATCTTTCTTTCATTCTTTCTTTCAATCTTTCTTACTTTCAATTTTTCTATCTTTCAATATTTCTTCCAATCGTTCAATCTTTCTCTCATTATTTCTTTCAATCTTTCTTTTGTTATTTCTTTCAATCTTTCTTTCTTTCAATCTTTCTATCCATCTTTCTTTCAATCTTTCTTTCATTCTTTCTTTCAATCTTTCTTTCATTATTTCTTTCAGTCTTTCAATCTTTCTTTCAAACTTTCAATCTTTCTTTCAATCTTTCAGTCGTTCAATCTTTCTTTTAATCTTTCTTTCAATCTTTCAATCTTCAATCTTTCAATCTATCTTTCAGTCTTTCAATCTCTCTTTCAAACTTTCAATCTTTCTTTCAATCTTTCAGTCGTTCAATCTTTCTTTCAATCTTTCTTTCAATCTTTCAATCATTCAATCTTTCAATCATTCATTCTTTCAATCTTTCTTTCTTTCAATCTTTCTTTCAATCTTTCTTTCATTCTTTCCTTCAGTCTTTCAATCTTTCTTTCAATCTTTCTTTCATTCTTTCTTTCAATCTTTCTTTCAATCTTTCAATCTTTCTTTCAATATTTCTTTCAATCTTTCTTACTTTCAATTTTTCTATCTTTCAATATTTCTTCCAATCTTTCAATCTTTCTTTTGTTATTCTTTCAATCTTTCTTTCTTTGAATCTTTCTATCCATCTATCTTTCAATCTTTCTTTCATTCTTTCTTTCAATCTTTCTTTTTTCAAACTTTCTTGCAAACTTTCTTTCAATTGTTTAATCTTTCAATCTTTTTTTCATTCTTTCTTTCAATATTTCAATCTTTCAATCTTTCTTTCATTATTTCTTTCAATCTTTCTTTCTTTCAATCTTTCTTTCCATCTTTCTTTCAATCTTTCTTTCATTCTTTCTTTCAATCTTTCAATCCTTCTTTCAATATTTCTTTCAATCTTTATTTCTTTCAATCTTTCTTTCCATCTTTCTTTCCATCTTTCTTTCATTCTTTCCTTCAGTCTTTCAATCTGTCTTTCAATCTTTCTTTCAATCTTTCTTTTTTTAAATCTTTTTTAAAATCTTTCTTTCATTCTTTCTTTCAATCTTTCAATCTTTCTTTCAATCTATCTTTCTTTTTTCAATCTTTCTTTCATTCTTTCTATAAATCTTTCTTTCTTTCAATCTTTCTTTCAGTCTTTCAATCTTTCTTTAAATCTATCTTTCAATCTTTCTTTCAATCTTTCAATCTTTCTTTCAATCTTTCAATCTTTCTTTAAATCTTTCTTTCAATCTTTCTTTCAAACATTCAATCTTTCTTTCAATCTTTCTTTCAATCTTTCAATCTTTCTTTCATTCTTTCTTACAATCTTTTTTTTCATTCTTTCTTTCAATCTTTCATTCTTTCTTTCAATATTTCTTTCAATCTTTCTTTAATTCTTTCATTCTTTCTTTCGCACTTTCAATCTTTCTTTCATTCTTTCTTTCAGTCTTTCAATCTTTCTTTCATTCTGTCTTTCAATCTTTCAATCTTTCAATCTTTCTTTCATTCTATCTTTCAATCTTTCAATCTTTCTTTCAATATTTTTTTCAGTCTTTCAATCTTTCTTTCATTCTTTCTTTCAATCTTTCAATCTTTCAATCTTTCTTTCAATATTTTATTCAGTCTTTAATACTTTCAATCTTTTTTTCTTTTAATCTTTCTTTCAATCTTTCACTCATTCTTTCCTTCAGTCTTTCAATCTTTCTTTCAATTTTTCTTTCAATCTTTCTTTCAAACTTTCAATCTTACTTTCAATCTTTCTTTCAATCGTTCTTATATTCTTTCTTTCAATCTTTCATTCTTTCTTTCAATCTTTCAATCATTCTTTCTTTCATTCTTTCTTTCATTCTTTCAACCTTTCTTAAAATCTTTCTTTCAATCTTTCTTTCAAGCTTTCTTTCATTCATTCTTTCAGTCTTTCAACCTTTCTTAAAATCTTTCTTTCAATCTTTCTTTCAAGCTTTCTTTCATTCATTCTTTCAGTCTTTCAAACATTCAATTTTTCCTTCATTCCTTCTTTTAATCTTTATTACTTTCATTCTTTCTTTCAATCTTTCATTCTTTCTTTCAATATTTCTTTCAATCTTTCTTTAATTCTTTCATTCTTACTTTCGCACTTTCAATCTTTCTTTCATTCTTTCTTTCAGTCTTTCAATCTTTCTTTCATTCTTTCTTTCAATCTTTCAATCTTTCAATCTTTCTTTCATTCTATCTTTCAATCTTTCAATCTTTCTTTCAATATTTTTTTCAGTCTTTCAATCTTTCTTTAATTCTTTCTTTCAATCTTTCAATCATTCAATCTTTCTTTCATTCTATCTTTCAATCTTTCAATCTTTCTTTCAATATTTTTTTCAGTCTTTAATACTTTCAATCTTTTTTTCTTTTAATCTTTCTTTCAATCTTTCACTCATTCTTTCCTTCAGTCTTTCAATCTTTCTTTCAATTTTTCTTTCAATCTTTCTTTCAAACTTTCAATCTTACTTTCAATCTTTCTTTCAATCGTTCTTATATTCTTTCTTTCAATCTTTCATTCTTTCTTTCAATCTTTCAATCATTCTTTCTTTCATTCTTTCTTTCATTCTTTCAACCTTTCTTAAAATCTTTCTTTCAATCTTTCTTTCAAGCTTTCTTTCATTCATTCTTTCAGTCTTTCAAACATTCAATTTTTCCTTCATTCCTTCTTTTAATCTTTATTACTTTCATTCTTTCTTTCAATCTTTCATTCTTTCTTTCAATATTTCTTTCAATCTTTCTTTAATTCTTTCATTCTTTCTTTCGCACTTTCAATCTTTCTTTCATTCTTTCTTTCAGTCTTTCAATCTTTCTTTCATTCTTTCTTTCAATCTTTCAATCTTTCAATCTTTCTTTCATTCTATCTTTCAATCTTTCAATCTTTCTTTCAATATTTTTTTCAGTCTTTCAATCTTTCTTTAATTCTTTCTTTCAATCTTTCAATCATTCAATCTTTCTTTCATTCTATCTTTCAATCTTTCAATCTTTCTTTCAATATTTTTTTCAGTCTTTAATACTTTCAATCTTTTTTTCTTTTAATCTTTCTTTCAATCTTTCACTCATTCTTTCCTTCAGTCTTTCAATCTTTCTTTCAATTTTTCTTTCAATCTTTCTTTCAAACTTTCAATCTTACTTTCAATCTTTCTTTCAATCGTTCTTATATTCTTTCTTTCAATCTTTCATTCTTTCTTTCAATCTTTCAATCATTCTTTCTTTCATTCTTTCTTTCAGTCTTTCAACCTTTCTTAAAATCTTTCTTTCAATCTTTCTTTCAAGCTTTCTTTCATTCATTCTTTCAGTCTTTCAAACATTCAATTATTCCTTCATTCCTTCTTTCAATCTTTATTACTTTCAATCTTTCTTTCAATCTTTCAATCTTTCTTTCATTCTTTCATTCTTTCTTTCAATCGTTCTTTCAATCTTTCCTTCGATCTTTCAATCTTTCTTTCATACTTTCATTCTTTCTTCCAATCTTTCTTTCAATCTTTCAATCTTTCTTTCATTCTTTCATTCTTTCTTTCAACCTTTCAATCTTTCTTTCATTCTTTTTTTTAGTCTTTCAATCTTTCTTTAAATCTTTCTTTCAATCTTTCTTTACAACTTTCAATCTTTCAATCTTTCTTTCATTCTATCTTTCAACCTTTCTTTCAATCTTTCTTTCTTTAAATATTTTGATCTCTCAAACATTCTTTCTTTTTATCAGTCTTTTTTTGTTTCTTTCATTCATTCTTTCAATTTTTCTTACTTTCAATCTTTCTTTTTTTCAATATTTCTTTCAATCTTTTAATCTTTCATTCATTCTTTCATTCTTTCTTTCAATCTTTCATTCTATCTTTCAATCTTTCAATCTTTCAATCTCTCTTTTAATCTTTCTTTCATTTTTTCTTTCAGTCTTTCAATCTTTCTTTCAATCTTTCTTTCAATCTTTCTTTCAAACTTTCATTCTTTCTTTCAATCTTTCTTTCAATCTTTCTTTCAATCTTTCTTTCTTTTTTCAATCTTTCTTTCAATCTTTTTTTTCATTCTTACTTTTAGTCTTTCAATCTTTCTTTAAATCTTTTTTTCTTTAAATCTTTCTTTCTTCAATCTTTCTTTCAATCTTTCTTTCAATCTTTCAATCATTCAATCTTTCTTTAATTCTTTCTTTCAATCTTTCAATCTTTCAATTTTTCTTTCCATCTTTCTTACTTTCATTCTCTCTTTCTTTCAATATTTCTTTCAATCTTTCAATCTTTCTTTCATTCTTTCTTTCAATCGTTCTTTAATTCTTTCTTTCAATCTTTCATTCTTTCTTTCAATCTTTCAATCTTTCAATCTTTCTTTCATTCTTTTTTTTCATTCTTACTTTTAGTCTTTCAATCTTTCTTTAAATCTTTCATTCTTTAAATCTTTCTTTCTTTTAATCATTCTTTTTTCAATCTTTCTTTCAATCTTTCAATCTTTCGATCTTTCAATCTTTCTTTAATTCTTTTATTCATTCTTTCTTTCAGTCTTTCAATCTTTCTTTAAATCTTTCTTTAAATCTTTCTTTCAATCTTTCAATCTTTCAATTTTTCTTTCATTCTTTCTTTCAATCTTTTTTACTTTCAATCTTTCTTTCAATCTTTCTTACTTTCATTCTCATTTTCTTTCAATATTCTTTCAATCTTTCAATCTTTCTTTCATTCTTTCATTCTTTCTTTCAATCGTTCTTTTATTCTTTCTTTCAATCTTTTATTCTTTCTTTCAATCGTTCAATCTTTCAATTTTTCTTTCATTCTTTCTTTCAATCTTTCGTTTCAAGCTTTCTTTCAATCGTTCTTACTTTCAATCTTTCTTTCTTTCTTTCAGTATTTCTTTCAATCTTTCAATCTTTCTTTCATTCTTTCTTTCAATCTTTCAATCTTTCAATTTTTCATTCAATCTTTCTTACTTTCATTCTCTCCTTCTTTCAATATTTCTTTCAGTCTTTCAATCTATCTTTCATTCTTTCATTCTTTCTTTCAATCTTTCATTCTTTCTTTCAATCTTTCAATCTTTCAATCTTGCTTTCATTCTTTTTTTTCATTCTTACTTTTAGTCTTTCAATCTTTCTTTAAATCTTTCATTCTTTAAATCTTTCTTTCTTTCAATCATTCTTTTTTCAATCTTTCTTTCAATCTTTCAATCTTTCAATCTTTCAATCTTTCTTTAATTCTTTTATTCATTCTTTCTTCCAGTCTTTCAATCTTTCTTTAAATCTTTCTTTAAATCTTTCTTTCAATGTTTCGATCTTTCAATTTTTCTTTCATTCTTTCTTTCAATCTTTTTTACTTTCAATCTTTCTTTCAATCTTTCTTACTTTCATTCTCTCTTTCTTTCAATATTCTTTCAATCTTTCAATCTTTCTTTCATTCTTTCATTCTTTCTTTCAATCGTTCTTTTATTCTTTCTTTCAATATTTCATTCTTTATTTCAATCTTTCAATCATTCAATCTTTCTTTCATTCCTTCTTTCAATCTTTCAATCTTTCAATCACTCTTTTAATCTTTCTTTCATTTTTTCTTTCAGTCTTTCAATCTTTCTTTCAATCTTTCTTTCAATCTTTCTTTCAAACTTTCATTCTTTCTGTCAATCTTTCTTTCAATCTTTCTTTCAATCTTTCTTTCTTTTTTCAATCTTTCTTTCAATCTTTTTTTTCATTCTTACTTTTAGTCTTTCAATCTTTCTTTAAATCTTTTTTTCTTTAAATCTTTATTTCTTTCAATCTTTCTTTGTTTTTTTCAGTCTTTCTTTCATTTTTTCTTTCAATATTTCATTCTTTCTTACAATCTTTCTTTCAATCTTTCTTTCTTTCAATCTTTCAATCTGTCTTTCAATATTTCTTTCAATCTTTCTTTAAGTTTTTCATTTTTTCTTTCAATCTTTCAATCTTTCTTTCATTCATTCTTTCAGTCTTTCAATCTTTCAGTTTTTCCTTCATTCTTTCTTCCAATCTTCATAACTTTCAATCTTTCTTTCAATCTTTTAATCTTTCAATCTCTCTTTCTTTCAATATTTCTTTCAATCGTTCAATTTTTCTTTCATTCTTTCATTCTTTCTTTCAATCGTTATTTCATTCTTTCTTTCAATCTTTCAATCTTTCTTTAAATATTTCTTTCGATCTTTAATACTTTCAATCTTTCTTTCAAACATTCAATCTTTCTTTCAATCTTTCAATCTTTCAATCTTTCTTTCATTCTTTCTTTCAATCTTTCTTACTTTAAATTTTTCTATCTTTCAAAATTTCTTCCAATCGTTCAATCTTTCTTTCATTCTTTCTTTCAATCTTTCTTTTGTTATTTCTTTCAATCTTTATTACTTTCAATCTTTCTTTCAATCTTTCTTATTTTCATTCTCTCTTTCTTTCAATATTTCTTTCAATCTTTCAATCTTTCTTTCATTCTTTCATTCTTTCTTTCAATCTTTCATTCTTTTTTTCAGTCTTTCAACCTTTCTTAAAATCTTTCTTTCAATCTTTCTTTCAAGCTTTCAATCTTTCTTTCAATCTTTCTTTCAATCGTTCTTAGTTTCAATCTTTCTTTCTTTCAATATTTCTTTCAATATTTCAATCTTTCTTTCTTACTTTCATTCTTTCTTACAATCTTTCTTTCATTCTTTCTTTCAATCTTTCAATCTATCTTTCAATATTTCTTTCAATCTTCTTTAAGTTTTTCATTTTTTCGTTCAATCTTTCAATCAATCTTTCATTCATTCTTTCAGTATTTCAATCTTTCAGTTTTTCCTTCATTCTTTCTTTCAGACTTCATCACTTTCAATCTTTCTTTCAATCTTTTAATCTTTCAATCTCTTTTTCTTTCAATATTTCTTTCAATCTTTCAATATTTCTTTCATTCTTTCATTCTTTCTTTCAATCGTTATTTCATTCTTTCTTTCAATCTTTCAATCTTTCTTTAAATATTTCTTTCGATCTTTAATACTTTCAATCTTTCTTTCAAACATTCAATCTTTCTTTCAATCTTTCAATCTTTCTATCATTCTTTCATTTTTTCTTTCAATCGTTCTTTCATCCTTTCTTTCAAACTTTCATTCTTTCTTTCAGTCTTTCAACCTTTCTTAAAATCTTTCTTTCATTCTTTCTTTCAAGCTTTCAGTCTTTCTTTCAATCTTTCTTTCAATCGTTCTTACTTTCAATCTTTCTTTCTTTCAATATTTCTTTCAATCTTTCAATATTTCTTTCTTACTTTCATTCTTTCTTACAATCTTTCTTTCATTCTTTCTTTCAATCTTTCTTTATTTCAATCTTTCAATCTTTCTTTCAATATTTCTTACAATCTTTCTTTAATTCTTTCATTTTTTCTTTCAATCTTTCAATTATTCCTCCATTCTTTCTTTCAATCTTTATTACTTTCAATCTTTCTTTCAATCTTTTAATCTTTCAATCTCTCTTTCTTTCAATATTTCTTTCAATCTTTCATTCTTTCTTTCAGTCTTTCAATCTTTCTATAAATCTTTCTTTCAATCGTTCTTACTTTCAATCTTTCTTTCTTTCAGTATTTCTTTCATTCTTTCATTCTTTCTTTCAATCTTTCATTCTTTCTTTCAATATTTCTTTCAATCTTTCTTTAATTCTTTCATTCTTTCTTTCAAACTTTCAATCTTTCTTTCATTCTTTCTTTCAATATTTCAATCTTTCAATCTTTCTTTCATTCTTTCTTTCAATCTTTCAATCTTTCAATCTTTCTTTCATTCTTTCTTTCAATCTTTCTTACTTTCAATTTTTCTATCTTTCAATATTTCTTCCAATCGTTCAATCTTTCTTTCATTATTTCTTTCAATCTTTCTTTTGTTATTTCTTTCAATCTTTCTTTCTTTCAAACTTTCTTTCCATCTTTCTTTCAATCTTTCTTTCATTTTTTCTTTCAATCTTTCTTTCATTCTTTAATTCAATCTTTGTTTCATTCTCTCTTACAATCTTTCTTTCTTTCAATCTTTCTTTCAATCTTTCTTTCAATCGTTCTTTCTTTCTTTTAGTCTTTCTTTCAATCTTTCAATTTTTCAATCTTTCTTTCATTCTTTCTTTTAATCTTTCAATATTTCTTTCATTGTTTCTTTCAATCTTTCTGTCTTTCAATATTTCTTTCAATCTTTCTTTTATTCTATCTTTAAATCTTTCTTTATTTTCAATCTTTCTTGCAATCTTTCTTTCAGTCTTTCAATATTTCTTTCAAACTTTCAATTTTTCTTTCAATCTTTCAATCTTTCAATATTTCTTTCAATTTTTCTTTCAATCTTTCAGTCTTTCTTTCATTCTTTCTTTCAATCTTTCAATCTTTCAATCTTTCAATCTTTCTTTCAATCTTTCTTTCAATATTTCTTTCAATCTTTCTTACTTTCAATCTTTCTTTCTTTCAATCTTTCTTTCCATCTTTCTTTCATTCTTTCCTTCAGTCTTTCAATATTTCTTTCAATCTTTCTTTCAATTTTTCTTTTTTTCAATCTTTTTTTCAATCTTTCTTTCAATCTTTCTTTCAATCTTTCAAACCTTCAATCTTTCTTTAATTATTTTATTCATTCTTTCTTTCAGTCTTTCAATCTTTCTTTAAATCTTTCTTTCAATCTTTCTTTCAATCTATCAATCTTTCAATTTTTCGTTCATTCTTTCTTTCAATCTTTATTACTTTCAATCTTTCTTTCAATCTTTCTTATTTTCATTCTCTCTTTCTTTCAATATTTCTTTCAATCTTTCAATCTTTCTTTCATTCTTTCATTCTTTCTTTCAATCGTTCTTTCATTCTTTCTTTCAATCTTTCATTCTTTCTTTCAGTCTTTCAACCTTTCTTAAAATCTTTCTTTCAATCTTTCTTTCAAGCTTTCAATCTTTCTTTCAATCTTTCTTTCAATCGTTCTTAGTTTCAATCTTTCTTTCTTTCAATATTTCTTTCAATCTTTCAATCTTTCTTTCTTACTTTCATTCTTTCTTACAATCTTTCTTTCATTCTTTCTTTCAATCTTTCTTTCTTTCAATCTTTTAATCTATCTTTCAATATTTCTTTCAATCTTTCTTTAAGTTTTTCATTTTTTCATTCAATCTTTCAATCTTTCTTTCATTCATTCTTTCAGTCTTTCAATCTTTCAGTTTTTCCTTCATTCTTTCTTTCAAACTTCATCACTTTCAATCTTTCTTTCAATCTTTTAATCTTTCAATCACTCTTTCTTTCAATATTTCTTTCAATCTTTCAATTTTTCTTTCATACTTTCATTCTTTCTTTCAATCGTTATTTCATTCTTTCTTTCGATCTTTCAATCTTTCTTTAAATATTTCTTTCGATATTTAATACTTTCAATCTTTCTTTCAAACATTCAATCTTTCTTTCAATCTTTCAATCTTTCAATCTTTCTTTCATTCTTTCTTTCAATCTTTCTTACTTTAAATTTTTCTATCTTTCAATATTTCTTCCAATCGTTCAATCTTTCTTTCATTCTTTCATTCTTTCTTTCAATCGTTCTTTCATTCTTTCTTTCAATCTTTCATTCTTTCTTTCAGTCTTTCAACCTTTCTTAAAATCTTTCTTTCAATCTTTCTTTCAAGCTTTCAATCTTTCTTTCAATCTTTCTTTCAATCGTTCTTAGTTTCAATCTTTCTTTCTTTCAATATTTCTTTCAATCTTTCAATCTTTCTTTTGTTATTTCGTTCAATCTTTATTACTTTCAATCTTTCTTTCAATCTTTCTTATTTTCATTCTCTCTTTCTTTCAATATTTCTTTCAATCTTTCAATCTTTCTTTCATTCTTTCATTCTTTCTTTCAATCGTTCTTTCATTCTTTCTTTCAATCTTTCATTCTTTCTTTCAGTCTTTCAACCTTTCTTAAAATCTTTCTTTCAATCTTTCTTTCAAGCTTTCAATCTTTCTTTCAATCTTTCTTTCAATCGTTCTTAGTTTCAATCTTTCTTTCTTTCAATATTTCTTTCAATCTTTCAATCTTTCTTTCTTACTTTCATTCTTTCTTACAATCTTTCTTTCATTCTTTCTTTCAATCTTTCTTTCTTTCAATCTTTCAATCTATCTTTCAGTATTTCTTTCAATCTTTCTTTAAGTTTTTCATTTTTTCATTCAATCTTTCAATCTTTCTTTCATTCATTCTTTCAGTCTTTCAATCTTTCAGTTTTTCCTTCATTCTTTCTTTCAAACTTCATCACTTTCAATCTTTCTTTCAATCTTTTAATCTTTCAATCTCTCTTCCTTTCAATATTTCTTTCAATCTTTCAATTTTTCTTTCATTCTTTCATTCTTTCTTGCAATCGTTATTTCATTCTTTCTTTCAATCTTTCAATCTTTCTTTAAATATTTCTTTCGATCTTTAATACTTTCAATCTTTCTTTCAAACATTCAATCTTTCTTTCAATCTTTCAATCTTTCTATCATTCTTTCATTTTTTCTTTCAATCGTTCTTTCATTCTTTCTTTCAATCTTTCATTCTTTCTTTCAGTCTTTCAACCTTTCTTAAAATCTTTCTTTCATTCTTTCTTTCAAGCTTTCAGTCTTTCTTTCAATCTTTCTTTCAATCGTTCTTACTTTCAATCTTTCTTTCTTTCAATATTTCTTTCAATCTTTCAATATTTCTTTCTTACTTTCATTCTTTCTTACAATCTTTCTTTCATTCTTTCTTTCAATCTTTCTTTCAATATTTCTTACAATCTTTCTTTCATTCTTTCATTTTTTCTTTCAATCTTTCAATTATTCCTCCATTCTTTCTTTCAATCTTTATTACTTTCAATCTTTCTTTCAATCTTTTAATCTTTCAATCTCTCTTTCTTTCAATATTTCTTTCAATCTTTCATTCTTTCTTTCAGTCTTTCAATCTTTCTATAAATCTTTCTTTCAATCGTTCTTACTTTCAATCTTTCTTTCTTTCAGTATTTCTTTCATTCTTTCATTCTTTCTTTCAATCTTTCATTCTTTCTTTCAATATTTCTTTCAATCTTTCTTTAATTCTTTCATTCTTTCTTTCAAACTTTCAATCTTTCTTTCATTCTTACTTTCAGTCTTTCAATTTTCGTTAAATCTTTCTTTCAATCTTTCTTTCAATCTTTCAATCTTTCAATCTTTCAATTTTTCTTTTATTCTTTCTTTCAATCTTTATTACTTTCAATCTTTCTTTCAATCTTTCTTACTTTCAAATTCTCTTTCTTTCAATATTTCTTTCAATCTTTCAATCTTTCTTTCAATCTTTCATTCTTTCTTTCAGTCTTTCAACCTTTCCTAAAATCTTTCTTTCAATATTTCATTCTTACTTCAAATCTTTCTTTCATTCTTTATTTCAATCTACATTTCTTTCAATCATTCAATCTTTCTTTCAATACCGAACCATTGTCTCATCAAAGGTGAATGGTTCAGAATGCTGCAGTACATAATATGATGATTAATATGATGAACTATTATGTGCTCCATAAGTGTTTCTCACAGAGTTTTAGGCCCATCTAACATGTATTTTTCGAGTTATGATCATTTTCAGACAGTCATTACTCTGTGTGACAGTGTCAGACAGTTTAAATACTATGATGAACAAGTATGTGCTGCTAAAGTGTTGCTTGTCAAACAGTTTTAGTCCCATACAACATGTATTTGTCGAGTTATGATCATTTTCATCATAGTGTGCACATGTGGGAAAAAACAAATTTTCAACCGATTTAAACGTCGAAAAGGCGAATAGGTTAAACGCTTCAGTCATTACTCTGTGTGACAGTGTCAGACAGTTTGAATACTATGACTAACTAGTCTGTGCTGCTAAAGTGTTGTTTGTCAAACAGTTTTAGTCCCATATAACATGTATTTGTGGAGTTACGATCATTTTCAGAACATTTGATCGTTTGCTGTCTAGCTGAATTAGAGAAACACCGAACCATTGTCTCCTCAGCGGTGAATGATTCAGAATGGTGCAGTACAGCATAGAAATTTGATTAATTTGATGAACTATTATGTGCTTCTTAAGTTTTTTCTCACAGAGTTCTAGAACCATCTAACATGTATCTGTGGAGTTATGATCATTTTCAGAACTGTGGACGGTTTGCTGTCTAACTGAATTAGAGAAACACCGAACCATTGTCTCTTCAGAGGTGAATGATTCAGAATGCTGCAGTACAGCATAGAAATGTAATTAATATGATGAACTAGTCTGTGCTGCTAAAGTGTTGCTTGTCAAAAAGTTTTAGTCCCATACAACATCTATTTGTCGAGTTATGAGCAGTTTCAGAACTTTGAACGGTTTGCTTTCTAGCTGAATTAGAGAAACACTGAACCATTGTCTCATCAATGGTGAATGGTTCAGAATGCTGCAGTACAGCATAGAAATTTGATTAATATGATGAACTATTATGTGGTCCATAAGTGTTTCTCACAGAGTTTTAAGCCCATCTAACATGAATTTTTTGAGTTATGATAATTTTCAGAACTTTGGACGGTTTGCTGTCTAACTGAATTAGAGAAACACCGACCCATTGTCTCTTCAGAGGTGAATGATTCAGAATGCTGCAGTACAGCATAGAAATTTAATTAATATGATGAACTATTATGTGCTTCTTAAGTGTTTCTCACAGACTTCTAGACCCATCTAACATTTTTTTGTGGAGTTATGATAATTTTCATCATAGTGTGCACATGTGGGGAAAAATGCATTTTCAGCCGATTTAAACGTCGAAAAGGCGAATTGGTTAAAAGCTTCAGTCATTACTCTCGGTGGCAGTGTCAGACAGTTTAAATACAATGATGAACTAGTATAAGCTGCTAAAGTGTTGTATGTCAAACAGTTTTAGGCCCATATAAAATGTATTTGTCGAGTTATGATCATTTTCATCATAGTGTGCACATGTGGGAAAAAACGCATTTTCAGCCGATTTAAACGTCGAAAAGGCGAATTGGTTAAACGCTTCAGTCATTACTCTGTGTGACAGTGTCAGACAGTTTAAATACTATGATGAACAAGTATGTGCTGCTAAAGTGTTGTTTGTCAAACAGTTTTAGTCCCATACAACATGTATTTGTAGAGTTATGAGCATTTTCAGAACTTTGGACGGTTTGCTGTCTAGCTGAATTAGAGAAACACCGAACCATTGTCTCTTCAGAGGTGAATGGTTCAGAATGGTGCAGTACAGCATAGAAATTTGATCAATTTGATCAATATGATGAACTATTATGTGCTCCATAAGTGTTTCTCACAGAGTTTTAGGCCCATCTAACATGTATTTGTCGAGCTATGAGCATTTTCAGAACTTGGGACGGTTTGCTGTCTAGCTGAATTAGAGAAACACCGAACCATTGTCTCTTCAGAGGTGAATGATTCAGAATGCTGCAGTACAGCATATGAATTTAATTAATTTGATGAACTTTTATGTGCTTCTTCAGTTTTTCTCACAGAGTTCTAGACCCATCTAACATGTATTTGTGGAGTTATGATCATTTTCAGAACTTTGGACGGTTTGCTGTCTAGCTGAATTAGAGAAACACCGAACCATTGTCTCTTCATAAGTGAATGATTCACAATGCTACAGTACAGCATAGAAATTTGATTAATATGATGAACTATTATGAGCCCCATAAGTGTTTCTCACAGAGTTTTAGGCCCATCTAACATGTATTTTTCGAGTTATGATCATTTTCAGAACTTTGGACGGTTTGGTATCTAGCTGAATTAGAGAAACACCGAACCGTTGTCTCTTCAGAGGTGAATGATTCAGAATGCTGCAGTACAGCATAGAAATTTAATTAATATGATGAACTAGTCTGTGCTGCTAAAGTGTTGCTTGTCAAACAGTTTTAGTCCCATACAACATGTATTTGTCGAGTTATGAGCATTTTCAGACCTTTGAACGGTTTGCTGTCTAGCTGAATTAGAGAAACACCGAACCATTGTCTCTTCAGCGGTGAATGATTCAGAATGCTGCAGTACAGCATAGAAATGTAATTAATATGATGAACTATTATGTCCTTCTTAAGTGTTTCTCACAGAGTTCTAGGCCCATCTAATATGTATTTGTTGAGTTATGATCATTTTCATCATAGTGTGCACATGTGGGAAAAAATGCGTTTTCAGCCGATTTAAACGTCGAAAAGGCGATTTGGTTTAAAGCTTCAGTCATTACTCTGTGTGACAGTGTCAGACAGTTTAAATACAATGAATAACTAGTATGTGCTGCTAAAGTGTTGTATGTCAAACAGTTTTAGGCCCATTTAAAATGTATTTGTCGAGGTTTGATCATTTTGATCATAGTGTGCACATGTGGGAAAATACGCATTTTCAGCCGATTTAAACGTCGAAAAGGCGAATTGGTTAAACACTTCAGTCATTACTCTGTGTGACAGTGCCAGACAGTTTAAATACAATAGTGAACTAGTATATGCTGCTAAAGTGTTGTTTGTCAAACAGTTTTAGGCCCAAATAAAATGTATTTGTCGAGTTATGATCATTTTCATCATAGTGTGCACATGTGGGAAAAAACGCATTTTCAGCCGATTTAAACGTCGAAAAGGCGAATTGGTTATAAGCTACAGTCATTACTCTGTGTGACAGTGACAGACAGTTTAAATACAATGATGAACTAGTATATGCTGCTAAAGTGTTGTTGGTCAAACAGTTTTAGGCCCATATAAAATGGATTTTTCGAGTTATGATCATTTTCAGAACTTTGGACGATTTGCGGTCTAGCTGAATTAGAGAAACACCGAACCTTTGTCTCTTTATAGGTGAATGATTCAGAATGCTGCCGTACACCATTGAAATCTAATATGAGGAACTATTATGTGCTTCTTAAGTGTTTCTCACAGACCTCTAGGCCCATCTAACATGTATTTGTGGAGTTTTGATCACGTCAGAACTTTGGACGGTTTGCTGTCTAGCTGAATTAGAGAAACACTGAACCATTGTCTCATCAAAGGTGAATGGTTCAGAATGCTGCAGTACAGCATAGAAATTTGATTAATATGATGAACTATTATGTGGTCCATAAGTGTTTCTCACAGAGTTTTAAGCCCATCTAACATGAATTTTTCGAGTTATGATAATTTTCAGAACTTTGGACGGTTTGCTGTCTAACTGAATTAGAGAAACACCGACCCATTGTCTCTTCAGAGGTGAATGATTCAGAATGCTGCAGTACAGCATAGAAATTAAATTAATATGATGAACTATTATGTGCTTCTTAAATGTTTCTCACAGATTTCTATGCCCATCTAACATGTATTTGTGGAGTTATGATCATTTTCATCATAGTGTGCACATGTGGGAAAAAATGCATTTTCAGCCGATTTAAACGTCGAAAAAAGGCGAATTGGTTAAAAGCTACAGTCATTACTCTGTGTGACAGTGACAGATAGGAATTATGTAGTTTTTGGGATGTTTTTTGGTGTTGTATATTTTGACGTTCTTCGACCTAGTATTATGTAGTTTTTGGGATATTTTTTGGCGTTGTATTTTTTGACGTTTTTCGACATAGTAATAAATTGTTTTTGGGATATTTCTCAGGGTTGTATATTTTGACGTTTTAGGGACATATTTTGGCGTTGTATATTTTGACGTTTTTCGACATAGTATTATGTAGTTTTTGGGATTTTTTTTGGTGTTGTATATTTTGACTTTTTTCGACGTAACAAGTATGTCGTTCTTGGGATTTTTATCTGGGTTGTATATTTTGACGTCTTTGGACATATTTTGGCGTTGTATATTTTGACTTTTTTCGACGTAACAAGTATGTCGTTTTTGGAATATTTATCTGGGTTGTATACTTTGAAGTATTTGTGACATTTTTCGGCGTTGTATATTTTGACATTTTTCGACATAGTATTCTCTAGTTTTTGGGATATTTTTCGGCGTTTTATATTTTGACGTTTTTCGACATGGTATTATGTCATTTTTGGGATATTTTTTGGCGTTGTATATATAGACGTTTTTCGACATAGTGTAATAGGTCGTTTTTGGGATATTTTTTGGCCTTGTATATTTTGACTTTTTTTCGACTTTTTTTGGATGTCGTTTTTGGCTTATTTATCTGAGTTGTATATTTTGAAGTATTTGTGATATTTTTCAGCGTTGTATATTTTTACGTTTTTTGACATAGTATTATGTAGTTTTTGGGATATTTATCTGGGTTGTATATTTTGACGTTTTTCGATATAGTATTATGTCGATTTTGGGATATTTTTTGGCGTTGTATGTTTTGACTTTTTTCTACTTTTTCCGTATGTCGTTTTTGGGATATTTATCTGGGTTGTAAATTTTGAAGTATTTGTGATATTTTTCGGCATGGTATATTTTTTTACGTTTTTTGACATAGTATTATGTAGTTTTTGGGATATTTTTTGGTGTTGTGTATGTTGACTTTTTTCGACATAGTATATTATGTCCTTTTTTGGGATATTTATCTGGGTTGTATATTTTGACGTTTTTGGACATATTTTGGCGCTGTATATTTTGGCTTTTTTCGACATAGTTTAGTATGTCATTTTTGGAATATTTATCTGGGTTGTATATTTTTACGTTATTGTGATATTTTTCGACGTGGTATATTTTGACGTTTTTCGACATAGTATTATGCAGTTTTTGGGATATTTTTTGGCGTTGTATATTTTGACGTTTTTCGACATGGTAATAAATCGTTTTTGGGATTTTTATCTGGGTTGTATATTTTGACGTTTTTGGGACATTTTTTGGCGCTGTATATTTTGACTTTTTTTGACAAATATAGTATGTCGTTTTTGGGATATTTTTCGGCGTTGTATATTTTGACGTTTTTCGGCATAGTATTATGTCATTTTTGGGATATTTATCTGGGTTGTAAAGTTTGACGTTTTTGGGACATATTTTGGCGTTGTATATTTTGACTTTTTTCGACATAGTATAATATGTAGTTTTTGGGATATTTTTCGGCATTTTATATTTTGATGTTTTTCGACATGGTATTATGTCATTTTTGGGATATTTTTTGGCGTTGTATATATAGAAGTTTTTTGACATAGTGTCGTACTTTGGGATACATATGACATACTGGTCGTTTTTGGGATATTTTTTGTTCTTGTATATTTGGACTTTTTTCGACATTTTTTGGATGTCGTTTTTGGATTATTTATCTGAGTTGTATATTTTGAAGTATTTGTGATATTTTTCAGCGTTGTATATTTTGACGTTTTTCGACATAGTATTATGTAGTTTTTGGGATATTTATCTGGGTTGTATATTTTGACGTTTTTCGATATAGTATTATGTCGTTTTTGGGATATTTATCTGGGTTGTAAAGTTTGACGTTTTTGGGACATATTTTGGCGTTGTATATTTTGGCTTTTTTCGACATAGTTTAGTAAGTCATTTTTGGAATATTTATCTGGGTTGTATATTTTGAAGTTTTTGTGATATTTTTCGACGTGGTATATTTTGACGTTTTTCGACATAGTATTATGTAGTTTTTGGGATAATTTTTGGCGTTGTATATTTTGACGTTTTTCGACATAGTAATATATCGTTTTTGGGATTTTTATCTGGGTTGTATATTTTGACGTTTTTGGGACATTTTTTGGCGCTGTATATTTTGACTTTTTTCGACATAGTACATTATGTCGTTTTTTGGGATATTTATCTGGGTTGTATATTTTTACGTTATTGTGATATTTTTCGACGTGGTATATTTTGATGTTTTTCGACATAGTATTATGTAGTTTTTGGGATATTTTTTGGTGTTGTATATTTTGACTTTTTTTGACATAGTATAGTATGTCGTTTTTGGGATATTTTTCGGCGTTGTATATTTTGACGTTTTTCGGCATAGTATCATGTCATTTTTGGAATATTTATCTGGGTTGTAAATTTTGAAGTATTTGTGATATTTTTCGGCGTTGTATATTTTGACGTTTTTCGACAGAGTATTATGTAGTTTTTGGGATATTTTTTGGTGTTGTATATTTTGACGTTCTTCGACATAGTATTATGTAGTTTTTGGGATATTTTTTGGCGTTGTATTTTTTGACGTTTTTCGACATAGTAATATATTGTTTTTGGGATATTTATCTGGGTTGTATATTTTGACGTTTTTGGGACATATTTTGGCGTTGTATATTTTGACGTTTTTCGACATAGTATTATGTAGTTTTTGGGATATTTTTTGGTGTTGTATATTTTGCCTTTTTTCGACGTAACAAGTATGTCGTTCTTGGGATATTTATCTGGGTTGTATATTTTGACGTCTTTGGACATATTTTGGCATTGTATATTTTGACTTTTTTCGACGTAACAAGTATGTCGTTTTTGGAATATTTATCTGGGTTGTATATTTTTACGTTATTGTGATATTTTTCGACGTGGTATATTTTGACGTTTTTCAACATAGTATTATGTCGTTTTTGGGAAATTTTTTCGTGTTGTATATTTGGACGTTTTTTGACATAGTATTATGTCGTTTTTGGGATATTTCTCTGGGTTGTATATTTTGACGTTTTTGGGACATATTTGGCGTTGTATATTTTGACTTTTTTCGACATAGTATAATGTAGTTTCTGGGATATTTTTTGGCGTTGTATATTTTGACGTTTTTCGACATAGTAATATATCGTTTTTGGGATTTTTTTCTGGGTTGTATATTTTGACGTTTTTGGGACATTTTTTGGTGTTGTATATGTTGACTTTTTTCGACATCGTATATTATGTCGTTTTTTGGGATATTTATCTGGGTTTTATATTTTTACGTTATTGTGATATTTTTCGATGTGGTATATTTTGATGTTGTTCGACATAGTATTATGTAGTGGTGGGATATTTTTTGGCGTTGTATATTTTGACGTTTTTCGACATAGTTTTATATCGTTTTTGGGATATTACCTGGGTTGTATATTTTGACGTTTTTGGGACATTTTTTGGCGTTGTGTATTTTGACGTTTTTCGACATTTTCCGTAAGTCGTTTTTGGGATATTTATCTGGGTTGTAAATTTTGAAGTATTTGTGATATTTTTCGGCGTTGTATATTTTGAAGTTTTTCGACTCGACAAATACATGTTGTATGGGACTAAAACTGTTTGACAAACAACACTTTAGCAGCATATACTAGTTCACCATTGTATTTAAACTGTCTGACACTGTCAAGCAGAGTAATGACTGAAGCGTTTAACCAATTCCCCTTTTCGACGTTAAAATCGGCTGAAAATGCGTTTTTTCCCACATGTGCACACAATGATGAAAATGATCATAACTCCACAAATACATGTTAGATGGGCCTAGAAATCTGTGAGAAACACTTAAGAAGCACATAATAGTTCATCATATTGATTAAATTTCTATGCTGTACTGCAGCATTCTGAATCATACACCTCTGAAGAGACAATGGTTCGGTGTTTCTCTAATTCAGCTAGACAGCAAACCGTCACAAGTTCTGAAAATGATCATAAATCCAGAAATACATGTTAAATGGGCATAGAAATCTGAGAGAAAAACTTAGGAAGCACATAATAGTTCATCATATTAATTAAATTTCTATGCTGTACTGCAGCATTCTGAATCATTCACCTCTGAAGAGACAATGGTTCGGTGTTTCTCTAATTCAGCTAGACAGCAAACCGTCCAATGTTCTGAAAATGCTCATACCTCGTCAAATACATGTTGTATGGGCCTAAAACTGTTTGACAAACAACGCTTTAGCAGCATATACTAGTTCACCATTGTATTTAAACTGTCTGACACTGTCACACAGAGTAATGACTGAAGCGTTTAACCAATTCCCCTTTTCGACGTTTAAATCGGCTGAAAATGCGTTTTTTCCCACATGTGCACACAATGATGAAAATGATCATAACTCCACAAATACATGTTAGATGGGCCTAGAAATCTGTGAGAAACACTTAAGAAGCACAAAATAGTTCATCATATTAATTAAATTTCTATGCTGTACTGCAGCATTCTGAATCATTCACCTCTGAAGAGACAATGGTTCGGTGTTTCTCTAATTCAGCTAGACAGCAAACCGTCACAAGTTCTGAAAATGATCATAAATCCAGAAATACATGTTAAATGGGCATAGAAATCTGAGAGAAAAACTTAGGAAGCACATAATAGTTCATCATATTAATTAAATTTCTATGCTGTACTGCAGCATTCTGAATCATTCACCTCTGAAGAGACAATGGTTCGGTGTTTCTCTAATTCAGCTAGACAGCAAACCGTCCAATGTTCTGAAAATGCTCATACCTCGTCAAATACATGTTGTATGGGCCTAAAACTGTTTGACAAACAACGCTTTAGCAGCATATACTAGTTCACCATTGTATTTAAACTGTCTGACACTGTCACACAGAGTAATGACTGAAGCGTTTAACCAATTCCCCTTTTCGACGTTTAAATCGGCTGAAAATGCGTTTTTTCCCACATGTGCACACAATGATGAAAATGATCATAACTCCACAAATACATGTTAGATGGGCCTAGAAATCTGTGAGAAACACTTAAGAAGCACAAAATAGTTCATCATATTAATTAAATTTCTATGCTGTACTGCAGCATTCTGAATCATTCACCTCTGAAGAGACAATGGTTCGGTGTTTCTCTAATTCTACTAGACAGCAAACCGTCCAATGTTCTGAAAATGCTCATACCTCGTCAAATACATGTTGTATGGGCCTAAAACTGTTTGACAAACAACGCTTTAGCAGCATATACTAGTTCACCATTGTATTTAAACTGTCTGACACTGTCACACAGAGTAATGACTGAAGCGTTTAACCAATTCCCCTTTTCGACGTTTAAATCGGCTGAAAATGCGTTTTTTCCCACATGTGCACACAATGATGAAAATGATCATAACTCCACAAATACATGTTAGATGGGCCTAAAACTGTTTGACAAACAACACTTTAGCAGCATATACTAGTTCACCATTGTATTTAAACTGTCTGACACTGTCACACAGAGAAATGACTGAAGCGTTTAACCAATTCCCCTTTTCGACGTTTAAATCGGCTGAAAATGCGTTTTTTCCCACATGTACACACTATGATGAAAATGATCATAACTCCACAAATACATGTTAGATGGGCCGAAAACTGTTTGACAAACAACACTTTAGCAGCATATACTAGTTCACCATTGTATTTAAACTGTCTGACACTGTCACACAGAGTAATGACTGAAGCGTTTAACCAATTCCCCTTTTCGACGTTTAAATCGGCTGAAAATGCGTTTTTTCCCACATGTGCACACAATGATGAAAATGATCATAACTCCACAAATACATGTTAGATGGGCCTAGAAATCTGTGAGAAACACTTAAGAAGCACATAATAGTTCATCATATTAATTAAATTTCTATGCTGTACTGCAGCATTCTGAATCATTCACCTCTGAAGAGACAATGGTTCGGTGTTTCTCTAATTCAGTTAGACAGCAAACCGTCACAAGTTCTGAAAATGATCATAACTCCCGAAATATATGTTAGATGGGCATAGAAATCTGAGAGAAAAACTTAGGAAGCACATAATAGTTCATCATATTAATAAAATTTCTATGCTGTACTGCAGCATTCTGAATCATTCACCTCTGAAGAGACAATGGTTCGGTGTTTCTCTAATTCAGCTAGACAGCAAACCGTCACAAGTTCTGAAAATGATCATAACTCCAGAAATACATGTTAGATGGGCATAGAAATCTGAGAGAAAAACTTAGGAAGCACATAATTGTTCATCATATTAATTAAATTTCAATGCTGTACTGCAGCATTCTGAATCATTCACCTCTGAAGAGACAATGGTTCGGTGTTTCTCTAATTCAGCTAGACAGCAAACCGTCCAATGTTCTGAAAATGCTCATACCTCGACAAATACATGTTGTATGGGCCTAAAACTGTTTGACAAACAACGCTTTAGCAGCATATACTAGTACACCATTGTATTTAAACTGTCTGACACTGTCACACAGAGTACTGACTGAAGCGTTCAAGCAATTCCCCTTTTCGACGTTTAAATCGGCTGAAAATGCGTTTTTTCCCACATGTACACATAATGATGAAAATGATCATAACTCGACAAATACATGTTAGATGGGCCTAAAACTGGTTGAAAAACAACACTTTAGCAGCATATACTAGTTCACCATTGTATTTAAACTGTCTGACACTGTCACACAGAGTAATGACTGAAGCGTTTAACCAATTCCCCTTTTCGACGTTTAAATCGGCTGAAAATGCGTTTTTTCCCACATGTGCACACTATGATGAAAATGATCCTAACTCCACAAATACATGTTAGATGGGCATAGAAATCTGAGAGAAAAACTTAGGAAGCACATAATAGTTCATCATATTAATAAAATTTATATGCTCTACTAACGCATTCTGAATCATTCACCTCTGAATAGACAATGGTTCGGTGTTTCTCTAATTCAGCTAGACAGCAAACCGTCCAATGTTCTGAAAATGCTCATACCTCGACAAATACATGTTGTATGGGCCTAAAACTGTTTGACAAACAACGCTTTAGCAGCATATACTAGTTCACCATTGTATTTAAACTGTCTGACACTGTCACACAGAGTAATGACTGAAGCGTTTAACCAATTCTCCTTTTCGACGTTTAAATCGGCTGAAAATGCGTTTTTTCCCACATGTACACATAATGATGAAAATGATCATAACTCGACAAATACATGTTAGATGGGCCTAAAACTGGTTGACAAACAACACTTTAGCAGCATATACTAGTTCACCAATGTATTTAAACTGTCTGACACTGTCACACAGAGTAATGACTGAAGCGTTTAACCAATTCCCCTTTTCGACGTTTAAATCGGCTGAAAATGCGTTTTTTCCCACATGTGCACACAATGATGAAAATGATCATAACTCCACAAATACATGTTAGATGGGCCTAGAAATCTGTGAGAAACACTTAAGAAGCACATAATAGTTCATCATATTAATTAAATTTCTATGCTGTACTGCAGCATTCTGAATCATTCACCTCTGAAGAGACAATGGTTCGGTGTTTCTCTAATTCAGTTAGACAGCAAACCGTCACAAGTTCTGAAAATGATCATAACTCCAGAAATACATGTTAGATGGGCATAGAAATCTGAGAGAAAAACTTAGGAAGCACATAATAGTTCATCATATTAATAAAATTTCTATGCTGTACTGCAGCATTCTGAATCATTCACCTCTGAAGAGACAATGGTTCAGTGTTTCTCTAATTCAGCTAGACAGCAAACCGTCCAATGTTCTGAAAATGCTCATACCTCGTCAAATACATGTTGTATGGGCCTAAAACTGTTTGACAGACAACGCTTTAGCAGCATATACTAGTTCACCATTGTATTTAAACTGTCTGACACTGTCACACAGAGTAATGACTGAAGCGTTTAACCAATTCCCCTTTTCGACGTTTAAATCGGCTGAAAATGCGTTTTTTCCCACATGTGCACACAATGATGAAAATAATCATAACTCGACAAATACATGTTAG
Source organism: Zeus faber (assembly GCF_960531495.2). NCBI lineage: Eukaryota > Metazoa > Chordata > Actinopteri > Zeiformes > Zeidae > Zeus > Zeus faber. Next base: position 30,493 of record NW_028293045.1, on the reverse strand, counting down.
ATGGGCCGAAAACTGTTTGACAAACAACACTTTAGCAGCATATACTAGTTCACCATTGTATTTAAACTGTCTGACACTGTCACACAGAGTAATGACTGAAGCGTTTAACCAATTCCCCTTTTCGACGTTTAAATCGGCTGAAAATGCGTTTTTTCCCACATGTGCACACAATGATGAAAATGATCATAACTCCACAAATACATGTTAGATGGGCCTAGAAATCTGTGAGAAACACTTAAGAAGCACTTAATAGTTCATCATATTAATTAAATTTCTATGCTGTACTGCAGCATTCTGAATCATTCACCTCTGAATAGACAATGGTTCGGTGTTTCTCTGATTCAGCTAGACAGCAAACCGTCACAAGTTCTGAAAATGATCATAACTCCAGAAATACATGTTAGATGGGCATAGAAATCTGAGAGAAAAACTTAGGAAGCACATAATAGTTCATCATATTAATTAAATTTCAATGCTGTACTGCAGCATTCTGAATCATTCACCTCTGAAGAGACAATGGTTCGGTGTTTCTCTAATTCAGCTAGACAGCAAACCGTCCAATGGTCTGAAAATGCTCATACCTCGACAAATACATGTTGTATGGGCCTAAAACTGTTTGACAAACAACGCTTTAGCAGCATATACTAGTTCACCATTGTATTTAAACTGTCTGACACTGTCACACAGAGTAATGACTGAAGCGTTTAACCAATTCCCCTTTTCGACGTTTAAATCGGCTGAAAATGCGTTTTTTCCCACATGTGCACATAATGATGAAAATGATCATAACTCCACAAATACATGTTAGATGGGCCTAAAACTGTTTGACAAACAACACTTTAGCAGCATATACTAGTTCACCATTGTATTTAAACTGTCTGACACTGTCAAACAGAGTAATGACTGAAGCGTTTAACCAATTCCCCTTTTCGACGTTTAAATCGGCTGAAAATGCGTTTTTTCCCACATGTGCACACAATGATGAAAATGATCATAACTCCACAAATACATGTTAGATGGGCCTAGAAATCTGTGAGAAACACTTAAGAAGCACATAATAGTTCATCATATTAATTAAATTTCTATGCTGTACTGCAGCATTCTGAATCATTCACCTCTGAAGAGACAATGGTTCGGTGTTTCTCTAATTCAGTTAGACAGCAAACCGTCACAAGTTCTGAAAATGATCATAACTCCAGAAATACATGTTTGATGGGCATAGAAATCTGAGAGAAAAACTTAGGAAGCACATAATAGTTCATCATATTAATAAAATTTCTATGCTGTACTGCAGCATTCTGAATCATTCACCTCTGAAGAGACAATGGTTCAGTGTTTCTCTAATTCAGCTAGACAGCAAACCGTCCAATGTTCTGAAAATGCTCATACCTCGTCAAATACATGTTGTATGGGCCTAAAACTGTTTGACAAACAACGCTTTAGCAGCATATACTAGTTCACCATTGTATTTAAACTGTCTGACACTGTCACACAGAGTAATGACTGAAGCGTTTAACCAATTCCCCTTTTCGACGTTTAAATCGGCTGAAAATGCGTTTTTTCCCACATGTGCACACAATGATGAAAATAATCATAACTCGACAAATACATTGTACATGGCCCTAAAACTGTTTGACAAACAACACTTTAGCAGCATATACTAGTTCACCATTGTATTTAAACTGTCTGACACTGTCACACAGAGTAATGACTGAAGCGTTTAACCAATTCCCCTTTTCGACGTTTAAATCGGCTGAAAATGCGTTTTTTCCCACATGTGCACACAATGATGAAAATGATCATAACTCCACAAATACATGTTAGATGGGCCTAGAAATCTGTGAGAAACACTTAAGAAGCACTTAATAGTTCATCATATTAATTAAATTTCTATGCTGTACTGCAGCATTCTGAATCATTCACCTCTGAATAGACAATGGTTCGGTGTTTCTCTGATTCAGCTAGACAGCAAACCGTCACAAGTTCTGAAAATGATCATAACTCCAGAAATACATGTTAGATGGGCATAGAAATCTGAGAGAAAAACTTAGGAAGCACATAATAGTTCATCATATTAATTAAATTTCAATGCTGTACTGCAGCATTCTGAATCATTCACCTCTGAAGAGACAATGGTTCGGTGTTTCTCTAATTCAGCTAGACAGCAAACCGTCCAATGGTCTGAAAATGCTCATACCTCGACAAATACATGTTGTATGGGCCTAAAACTGTTTGACAAACAACGCTTTAGCAGCATATACTAGTTCACCATTGTATTTAAACTGTCTGACACTGTCAAACAGAGTAATGACTGAAGCGTTTAACCAATTCCCCTTTTCGACGTTTAAATCGGCTGAAAATGCGTTTTTTCCCACATGTGCACACAATGATGAAAATAATCATAACTCGACAAATACATTGTACATGGCCCTAAAACTGTTTGACAAACAACACTTTAGCAGCATATACTAGTTCACCATTGTATTTAAACTGTCTGACACTGTCAAACAGAGTAATGACTGAAGCGTTTAACCAATTCCCCTTTTCGACGTTTAAATCGGCTGAAAATGCGTTTTTTCCCACATGTGCACACAATGATGAAAATGATCATAACTCCACAAATACATGTTAGATGGGCCTAGAAATCTGTGAGAAACACTTAAGAAGCACATAATAGTTCATCATATTAATTAAATTTCTATGCTGTACTGCAGCATTCTGAATCATTCACCTCTGAAGAGACAATGGTTCGGTGTTTCTCTAATTCAGCTAGACAGCAAACCGTCCAATGTTCTGAAAATGCTCATACCTCGTCAAATACATGTTGTAGGGGCCTAAAACTGTTTGACAAACAACGCTTTAGCAGCATATACTAGTTCACCATTGTATTTAAACTGTCTGACACTGTCACACAGAGTAATGACTGAAGCGTTTAACCAATTCCCCTTTTCGACGTTTAAATCGGCTGAAAATGCGTTTTTTCCCACATGTGCACACAATGATGAAAATGATCATAACTCCACAAATACATGTTAGATGGGCCTAGAAATCTGTGAGAAACACTTAAGAAGCACAAAATAGTTCATCATATTAATTAAATTTCTATGCTGTACTGCAGCATTCTGAATCATTCACCTCTGAAGAGACAATGGTTCGGTGTTTCTCTAATTCTACTAGACAGCAAACCGTCCAATGTTCTGAAAATGCTCATACCTCGACAAATACATGTTAGATGGGCCTAAAACTGTTTGACAAACAACACTTTAGCAGCATATACTAGTTCACCATTGTATTTAAACTGTCTGACACTGTCAAACAGAGTAATGACTGAAGCGTTTAACCAATTCCCCTTTTCGACGTTTAAATCGGCTGAAAATGCGTTTTTTCCCACATGTGCACACGATGATGAAAATGATCATAACTCCACAAATACATGTTAGATGGGCCTAGAAATCTGTGAGAAACACTTAAGAAGCACATAATAGTTCATCATATTAATTAAATTTCTATGCTGTACTGCAGCATTCTGAATCATTCACCTCTGAAGAGACAATGGTTCGGTGTTTCTCTAATTCTACTAGACAGCAAACCGTCCAATGTTCTGAAAATGCTCATACCTCGACAAATACATGTTAGATGGGCCTAAAACTGTTTGACAAACAACACTTTAGCAGCATATACTAGTTCACCATTGTATTTAAACTGTCTGACACTGTCAAACAGAGTAATGACTGAAGCGTTTAACCAATTCCCCTTTTCGACGTTTAAATCGGCTGAAAATGCGTTTTTTCCCACATGTGCACACAATGATGAAAATGATCATAACTCCACAAATACATGTTAGATGGGCCTAGAAATCTGTGAGAAACACTTAAGAAGCACATAATAGTTCATCATATTAATTAAATTTCTATGCTGTACTGCAGCATTCTGAATCATTCACCTCTGAGGAGACAATGGTTCGGTGTTTCTCCAATTCAGCTAGACAGCAAACCGTCACAAGTTCTGAAAATGATCATAACTCCAGAAATACATGTTAGATGGGCATAGAAATCTGAGAGAAAAACTTAGGAAGCACATAATAGTTCATCATATTAATAAAATTTCTATGCTGTACTGCAGCATTCTGAATCATTCACCTCTGAAGAGACAATGGTTCGGTGTTTCTCTAATTCAGCTAGACAGCAAACCGTCCAATGTTCTGAAAATGCTCATACCTCGTCAAATACATGTTGTAGGGGCCTAAAACTGTTTGACAAACAACGCTTTAGCAGCATATACTAGTTCACCATTGTATTTAAACTGTCTGACACTGTCACACAGAGTAATGACTGAAGCGTTTAACCAATTCCCCTTTTCGACGTTTAAATCGGCTGAAAATGCGTTTTTTCCCACATGTGCACACAATGATGAAAATAATCATAACTCGACAAATACATTGTATATGGGCCTAAAACTGTTTGACAAACAACACTTTAGCAGCATATACTAGTTCACCATTGTATTTAAACTGTCTGACACTGTCACACAGAGTAATGACTGAAGCGTTTAACCAATTCCCCTTTTCGACGTTTAAATCGGCTGAAAATGCGTTTTTTCCCACATGTACACATAATGATGAAAATGATCATAACTCGACAAATACATGTTAGATGGGCCTAAAACTGGTTGACAAACAACACTTTAGCAGCATATACTAGTTCACCATTGTATTTAAACTGTCTGACACTGTCACACAGAGTAATGACTGAAGCGTTTAACCAATTCCCCTTTTCGACGTTTAAATCGGCTGAAAATGCGTTTTTTCCCACATGTGCACACAATGATGAAAATGATCATAACTCCACAAATACATGTTAGATGGGCCTAGAAATCTGTGAGAAACACTTAAGAAGCACATAATAGTTCATCATATTAATAAAATTTCTATGCTGTACTGCAGCATTCTGAATCATTCACCTCTGAAGAGACAATGGTTCGGTGTTTCTCTAATTCAGCTAGACAGCAAACCGTCCAATGTTCTGAAAATGCTCATACCTCGTCAAATACAATGTTGTATGGGCCTAAAACTGTTTGACAAACAACGCTTTAGCAGCATATACTAGTTCACCATTGTATTTAAACTGTCTGACACTGTCACACAGAGAAATGACTGAAGCGTTTAAGCAATTCCCCTTTTCGACGTTTAAATCGGCTGAAAATGCGTTTTTTCCCACATGTACACATAATGATGAAAATGATCATAACTCGACAAATACATGTTAGATGGGCCTAAAACTGGTTGACAAACAACACTTTAGCAGCATATACTAGTTCACCAATGTATTTAAACTGTCTGACACTGTCACACAGAGTAATGACTGAAGCGTTTAACCAATTCCCCTTTTCGACGTTTAAATCGGCTGAAAATGCGTTTTTTCCCACATGTGCACACAATGATGAAAATGATCATAACTCCACAAATACATGTTAGATGGGCCTAGAAATCTGTGAGAAACACTTAAGAAGCACATAATAGTTCATCATATTAATTAAATTTCTATGCTGTACTGCAGCATTCTGAATCATTCACCTCTGAAGAGACAATGGTTCGGTGTTTCTCTAATTCAGTTAGACAGCAAACCGTCACAAGTTCTGAAAATGATCATAACTCCAGAAATACATGTTAGATGGGCATAGAAATCTGAGAGAAACACTTAAGAAGCACATAATAGTTCATCATATTAATTAAATTTCTATGCTGTACTGCAGCATTCTGAATCATTCACCTCTGAAGAGACAATGGTTCGGTGATTCTCTAATTCAGTAAGACAGCAAACCGTCACAAGTTCTGAAAATGATCATAACTCCAGAAATACATGTTAGATGGGCATAGAAATCTGAGAGAAAAACTTAGGAAGCACATAATAGTTCATCATATTAATAAAATTTCTATGCTGTACTGCAGCATTCTGAATCATTCACCTCTGAATAGACAATGGTTCGGTGTTTCTCTAATTCAGCTAGACAGCAAACCGTCCAATGTTCTGAAAATGCTCATACCTCCACAAATACATGTTGTTTGGGCCTAAAACTGTTTGACAAACAACGCTTTAGCAGCATATACTAGTTCACCATTGTATTTAAACTGTCTGACACTGTCACACAGAGTAATGACTGAAGCGTTTAACCAATTCCCCTTTTCGATGTTTAAATCGGCTGAAAATGCGTTTTTTCCCACATGTGCACATAATGATGAAAATGATCATAACTCGACAAATACATGTTAGATGGGCCTAAAACTGTTTGACAAACAACACTTTAGCAGCATATACTAGTTCACCATTGTATTTAAACTGTCTGACACTGTCAAACAGAGTAATGACTGAAGCGTTTAACCAATTCCCCTTTTCGACGTTTAAATCGGCTGAAAATGCGTTTTTTCCCACATGTGCACACAATGATGAAAATGATCATAACTCCACAAATACATGTTAGATGGGCCTAGAAATCTGTGAGAAACACTTAAGAAGCACATAATAGTTCATCATATTAATTAAATTTCTATGCTGTACTGCAGCATTCTGAATCATTCACCTCTGAAGAGACAATGGTTCGGTGTTTCTCTAATTCAGTTAGACAGCAAACCGTCACAAGTTCTGAAAATGATCATAACTCCAGAAATACATGTTAGATGGGCATAGAAATCTGAGAGAAACACTTAAGAAGCACATAATAGTTCATCATATTAATTAAATTTCTATGCTGTACTGCAGCATTCTGAATCATTCACCTCTGAAGAGACAATGGTTCGGTGATTCTCTAATTCAGTAAGACAGCAAACCGTCACAAGTTCTGAAAATGATCATAACTCCAGAAATACATGTTAGATGGGCATAGAAATCTGAGAGAAAAACTTAGGAAGCACATAATAGTTCATCATATTAATAAAATTTCTATGCTGTACTGCAGCATTCTGAATCATTCACCTCTGAATAGACAATGGTTCGGTGTTTCTCTAATTCAGCTAGACAGCAAACCGTCCAATGTTCTGAAAATGCTCATACCTCCACAAATACATGTTGTTTGGGCCTAAAACTGTTTGACAAACAACGCTTTAGCAGCATATACTAGTTCACCATTGTATTTAAACTGTCTGACACTGTCACACAGAGTAATGACTGAAGCGTTTAACCAATTCCCCTTTTCGATGTTTAAATCGGCTGAAAATGCGTTTTTTCCCACATGTGCACATAATGATGAAAATGATCATAACTCGACAAATACATGTTAGATGGGCCTAAAACTGGTTGACAAACAACACTTTAGCAGCATATACTAGTTCACCATTGTATTTAAACTGTCTGACACTGTCACACAGAGTAATGACTGAAGCGTTTAACCAATTCCCCTTTTCGACGTTTAAATCGGCTGAAAATGCGTTTTTTCCCACATGTGCACACAATGATGAAAATGATCATAACTCCACAAATACATGTTAGATGGGCCTAGAAATCTGTGAGAAACACTTAAGAAGCACATAATAGTTCATCATATTAATAAAATTTCTATGCTGTACTACAGCATTCTGAATCATTCACCTCTGAAGAGACAATGGTTCGGTGTTTCTCTAATTCAGCTAGACAGCAAACCGTCCAATGTTCTGAAAATGCTCATACCTCGTCAAATACAATGTTGTATGGGCCTAAAACTGTTTGACAAACAACGCTTTAGCAGCATATACTAGTTCACCATTGTATTTAAACTGTCCGACACTGTCACACAGAGAAATGACTTAAGCGTTTAAGCAATTCCCCTTTTCGACGTTTAAATCGACTGAAAATGCGTTTTTTCCCACATGTACACATAATGATGAAAATGATCATAACTCGACAAATACATGTTAGATGGGCCTAAAACTGGTTGACAAACAACACTTTAGCCGCATATACTAGTTCACCAATGTATTTAAACTGTCTGACACTGTCACACAGAGTAATGACTGAAGCGTTTAACCAATTCCCCTTTTCGACGTTTAAATCGGCTGAAAATGCGTTTTTTCCCACATGTGCACACAATGATGAAAATGATCATAACTCCACAAATACATGTTAGATGGGCCTAGAAATCTGTGAGAAAAACTTAGGAAGCACATAATAGTTCATCACATTAATTAAATTTCAATGCTGTACTGCAGCATTCTGAATCATTCACCTCTGAAGAGACAATGGTTCGGTGTTTCTCTAATTCAGCTAGACAGCAAACCGTCCAATGTTCTGAAAATGCTCATACCTCGACAAATACATGTTGTATGGGCCTAAAACTGTTTGAAAAACAACGCTTTAGCAGCATATACTAGTTCACCATTGTAATTAAACTGTCTGACACTGTCACACAGAGTAATGACTGAAGCGTTTAAGGAATTCCCCTTTTCGACGTTTAAATCGGCTGAAAATGCGTTTTTTCCCACATGTACACATAATGATGAAAATGATCATAACTCGACAAATACATGTTAGATGGGCCTAAAACTGGTTGACAAACAACACTTTAGCAGCATATACTAGTTCACCATTGTATTTAAACTGTCTGACACTGTCACACAGAGTAATGACTGAAGCGTTTAACCAATTCCCCTTTTCGACGTTTAAATCGGCTGAAAATGCGTTTTTTCCCACATGTGCACACAATGATGAAAATAATCATAACTCGACAAATACATGTTAGATGGGCCTAAAACTGGTTGACAAACAACACTTTAGCAGCATATACTAGTTCACCATTGTATTTAAACTGTCTGACACTGTCACACAGAGTAATGACTGAAGCGTTTAACCAATTCCCCTTTTCGACGTTTAAATCGGCTGAAAATGCGTTTTTTCCCACATGTGCACACAATGATGAAAATGATCATAACTCCACAAATACATGTTAGATGGGCCTAGAAATCTGTGAGAAACACTTAAGAAGCACATAATAGTTCATCATATTAATTAAATTTCTATGCTGTACTGCAGCATTCTGAATCATTCACCTCTGAAGAGACAATGGTTCGGTGTTTCTCTAATTCAGCTAGACAGCAAACCGTCCAATGTTCTGAAAATGCTCATACCTCGACAAATACATGTTGTATGGGCCTAAAACTGTTTGACAAACAACGCTTTAGCAGCATATACTAGTTCACCATTGTAATTAAACTGTCTGACACTGTCACACAGAGTAATGACTGAAGCGTTTAAGCAATTCCCCTTTTCGACGTTTAAATCGGCTGAAAATGCATTTTTTCCCACATGTACACATAATGATGAAAATGATCATAACTCGACAAATACATGTTAGATGGGCCTAAAACTGGTTGACAAACAACACTTTAGCCGCATATACTAGTTCACCAATGTATTTAAACTGTCTGACACTGTCACACAGAGTAATGACTGAAGCGTTTAACCAATTCCCCTTTTCGACGTTTAAATCGGCTGAAAATGCGTTTTTTCCCACATGTGCACACAATGATGAAAATGATCATAACTCCACAAATACATGTTAGATGGGCCTAGAAATCTGTGAGAAAAACTTAGGAAGCACATAATAGTTCATCACATTAATTAAATTTCAATGCTGTACTGCAGCATTCTGAATCATTCACCTCTGAAGAGACAATGGTTCGGTGTTTCTCTAATTCAGCTAGACAGCAAACCGTCCAATGTTCTGAAAATGCTCATACCTCGACAAATACATGTTGTATGGGCCTAAAACTGTTTGAAAAACAACGCTTTAGCAGCATATACTAGTTCACCATTGTAATTAAACTGTCTGACACTGTCACACAGAGTAATGACTGAAGCGTTTAAGGAATTCCCCTTTTCGACGTTTAAATCGGCTGAAAATGCGTTTTTTCCCACATGTACACATAATGATGAAAATGATCATAACTCGACAAATACATGTTAGATGGGCCTAAAACTGGTTGACAAACAACACTTTAGCAGCATATACTAGTTCACCATTGTATTTAAACTGTCTGACACTGTCACACAGAGTAATGACTGAAGCGTTTAACCAATTCCCCTTTTCGACGTTTAAATCGGCTGAAAATGCGTTTTTTCCCACATGTGCACACAATGATGAAAATAATCATAACTCGACAAATACATGTTAGATGGGCCTAAAACTGGTTGACAAACAACACTTTAGCAGCATATACTAGTTCACCATTGTATTTAAACTGTCTGACACTGTCACACAGAGTAATGACTGAAGCGTTTAACCAATTCCCCTTTTCGACGTTTAAATCGGCTGAAAATGCGTTTTTTCCCACATGTGCACACAATGATGAAAATGATCATAACTCCACAAATACATGTTAGATGGGCCTAGAAATCTGTGAGAAACACTTAAGAAGCACATAATAGTTCATCATATTAATTAAATTTCTATGCTGTACTGCAGCATTCTGAATCATTCACCTCTGAAGAGACAATGGTTCGGTGTTTCTCTAATTCAGCTAGACAGCAAACCGTCCAATGTTCTGAAAATGCTCATACCTCGACAAATACATGTTGTATGGGCCTAAAACTGTTTGACAAACAACGCTTTAGCAGCATATACTAGTTCACCATTGTAATTAAACTGTCTGACACTGTCACACAGAGTAATGACTGAAGCGTTTAAGCAATTCCCCTTTTCGACGTTTAAATCGGCTGAAAATGCATTTTTTCCCACATGTACACATAATGATGAAAATGATCATAACTCGACAAATACATGTTAGATGGGCCTAAAACTGTTTGACAAACAACGCTTTAGCAGCATATACTAGTTCACCATTGTATTTAAACTGTCTGACACTGTCACACAGAGTAATGACTGAAGCGTTTAACCAATTCACCTTTTCGACGTTTAAATCGGCTGAAAATGCGTTTTTTCCCACATGTACACATAATGATGAAAATGATCATAACTCGACAAATACATGTTAGATGGGCCTAAAACTGGTTGACAAACAACACTTTAGCAGCATATACTAGTTCACCATTGTATTTAAACTGTCTGACACTGTCACACAGAGTAATGACTGAAGCGTTTAACCAATTCCCCTTTTCGACGTTTAAATCGGCTGAAAATGCGTTTTTTCCCACATGTGCACACTATGATGAAAATGATCCTAACTCCACAAATACATGTTAGATGGGCATAGAAATCTGAGAGAAAAACTTAGGAAGCACATAATAGTTCATCATATTAATAAAATTTCTATGCTCTACTACAGCATTCTGAATCATTCACCTCTGAATAGACAATGGTTCGGTGTTTCTCTAATTCAGCTAGACAGCAAACCGTCCAATGTTCTGAAAATGCTCATACCTCGACAAATACATGTTGTATGGGCCTAAAACTGTTTGACAAACAACGCTTTAGCAGCATATACTAGTTCACCATTGTATTTAAACTGTCTGACACTGTCACACAGAGTAATGACTGAAGCGTTTAACCAATTCTCCTTTTCGACGTTTAAATCGGCTGAAAATGCGTTTTTTCCCACATGTACACATAATGATGAAAATGATCATAACTCGACAAATACATGTTAGATGGGCCTAAAACTGGTTGACAAACAACACTTTAGCAGCATATACTAGTTCACCAATGTATTTAAACTGTCTGACACTGTCACACAGAGTAATGACTGAAGCGTTTAACCAATTCCCCTTTTCGACGTTTAAATCGGCTGAAAATGCGTTTTTTCCCACATGTGCACACAATGATGAAAATGATCATAACTCCACAAATACATGTTAGATGGGCCTAGAAATCTGTGAGAAACACTTAAGAAGCACATAATAGTTCATCATATTAATTAAATTTCTATGCTGTACTGCAGCATTCTGAATCATTCACCTCTGAAGAGACAATGGTTCGGTGTTTCTCTAATTCAGCTAGACAGCAAACCGTCCAATGTTCTGAAAATGCTCATACCTCGACAAATACATGTTAGATGGGCCTAAAACTGGTTGACAAACAACACTTTAGCAGCATATACTAGTTCACCATTGTATTTAAACTGTCTGACACTGTCACACAGAGTAATGACTGAAGCGTTTAACCAATTCCCCTTTTCGACGTTTAAATCGGCTGAAAATGCGTTTTTTCCCACATGTGCACACAATGATGAAAATAATCATAACTCGACAAATACATTGTACATGGGCCTAAAACTGTTTGACAAACAACACTTTAGCAGCATATACTAGTTCACCATTGTATTTAAACTGTCTTTGAGAAAGACTTAAGAAGCACATAATTGTTCCTCATATTCATTAAAGTTATATGGTGTACTGCAGCATTCTAAATCATGCGCCTACAAAGAGACAATGGTTCGGTGTTTCTCTAATTCAGCTAGACAGCAAACGGTCCAAAGTTCGGAAAATGATCATAACTCGACAAATACATGTTAGATGGGCCTAAAACTGGTTGACAAACAACACTTTAGCAGCATATACTAGTTCACCATTGTATTTAAACTGTCTGACACTGTCACACAGAGTAATGACTGAAGCATTTAACCAATTCCCCTTTTCGACGATTAAATCGGCTGAAAATGCGTTTTTTCCCACATGTGCACACAATGATGAAAATAATCATAACTCGACAAATACATTGTACATGGGCCTAAAACTGTTTGACAAACAACACTTTAGCAGCATATACTAGTTCACCATTGTATTTAAACTGTCTTTGAGAAAGACTTAAGAAGCACATAATTGTTCCTCATATTAATTAAAGTTATATGGTGTACTGCAGCATTCAAAATCATGCACCTACAAAGAGACAATTGTTCGGTGTTTCTCTAATTCAGCTAGACAGCAAATCGTCCAAAGTTCTGAAAATGATCATAACTCGAAAAATACATTTTATATGGGCATAAAACTGTTTGACAAACAACACTTTAGCAGCACATACTAGTTTATCATTGTATTTAAACTGTCTGACACTGTCACATAGAGTAATGACTGAAGCGTTTAACCGTTCCGCCAAATCGACGTTAAAATCGGCTGAAAATGCGTTTTTTCCCACGTGTAGACTTTGATGAAAATTATCAGAACTCGAAAAATACATTTTATATGGGCCTAAAACTGTTTGACAAACAACACTTTAGCAGCACATACTAGTTGATCATTGTATTTAAACTGTCTGACACTGTCACATGGAGTAATGACTGAAGCGTTTAACCGTTCCACCAAATCGACGTTAAAATCGGCTGAAAATGCATTTTTTCCCACATGTGTAGACTTTGATGAAAATTATCAGAACTCGAGAAATACATTTTATATGGGCCTAAAACTGGTTGACAAACAACACTTTAGCAGCACATACTAGTTTATCATTGTATTTAAACTGTCTTTGAGAAAGACTTAAGAAGCAAAATAATTGTTCCTCATATTAATTAAAGTTATATGGTGTACTGCAGCATGCTGAATCATTCACCTACAAAGAGACAATGGTTCGGTGTTTCTCTAATTCAGGTAGACAGCAAATCGTCCAAAGTTCTGAAAATGATCATAACTCGAAAAATACATTTTATATGGGCCTAAAACTGGTTGACAAACAACACACAGCAAATCGTCCAAAGTTCTGAAAATGATCATAACTCGAAAAATACATTTTATATGGGCCTAAAACTGTTTGACAAACAACACTTTAGCAGCACATACTAGTTTATCATTGTATTTAAACTGTCTGACACTGTTACATAGAGTAATGACTGAAGCGTTTAACCGTTCCGCCAAATCGACGTTAAAATCGGCCGAAAATGCGTTTTTTCCCACGTGTAGACTTTGATGAAAATTATCAGAACTCGAAAAATATTATTTTTTTTTTTTTTTTTTTTTTAATATAAAAATACAGAATCATCAACAGTAACAATTATGCCAAGAAAACATTTTTAAACACTTGGGAAATACATGTTTTCCCTTTTTCTCCCATTCTCTATCCTATCAGAATGCGAAGGAGAGAGAGTGGCATTCAGTTTCCTGGAGTAGGGTAGTTTGTTGCATGAATTGGCTTACAAAAAGGTCTTTGTTTCCTCCATAAACCAACGATAGGTGGGCTTTTAGTGAGTTTCCAAAGAGGCTTTGTATGCTTACGTCTCTACCCTCATATAGTGCCAAGTTCCTTCTTGTCCATGTTGCGCGCCTGGCAAATGCCAGCACAGTGTTTATCAGTAAGTTTTCCGTTGGACTCTTTGTTTTGGGGGGGGGGCCAAACATGTAGGCCCAGTCCCATGTAAGCCCTGTTAGTCTCCTAAGGCCACAATGTTCCACCAGTAGGCTCTTGACCCTCTCCCTATAGTTCGTGAGGGCCGTGCACCTAAGGAATAGGTGCTCAATGTCTTCTGCTTCTTCCATGCAGACCGCACACTCCCTCTTGTGCAAGTCTTTGTGTATTTGATGCAGGATGATGCCAGTAAAAATCCTCCTGTGCCTTATCTTGAAATCCAGGTGGAAGATGGCTGATGTGGCAAAAGGGATTTCCATGTTGTTCCATATATTTCTAATTGAATAGCCAGGAAATATCCTTGACCAGGCCTTTTCTGAAGCTGGAATTGTCACAATCTTTGAAATGAGTAATCTATACCAGTCTCTGGTTTTCACTGATTGGATGGTGGGGAATTTTCCTCTAAGGCACAGGAGGAAGTTCAGGGCATCATCCTGCACCTTGGGTCCTTTCTCTTTGAGCATGCCTCGCCACTCAGGTAGTAGGCTTTGATCAAATTTTTCCCCGAAAGAGACAATCAGTTTTTCCCTGTATTGCACCTTCCATCTGTCTAATTCCCAAAGTACATTCCCTATATCAAAGTTCCCTTTGTGGTCGGTCACCTGTCCCACTCTTGTTAGGCCTGCTGCCGTCAAGTGACTGCTGACGAGGTTTCTCCCATTATAGGTGAAGCATGGATTCGAGAGGAAAGGTAACTGCAGCACATGCTCTTTTTTACTGCACTCGGGTCTGAGGTGGGGGAGTATCCTTCCCCATGCCTCCAGCACCTCCTGGTAGAAGCCCGGCAGGCCACTGTAGGTTTTTCTGGGGTAGTGGGTACAGAGATTGTATTTGCTCCTCTCCCCAAACTCCGCCAGGTAGCCTGCGAGTGCGTCCTCCCAGGGATACTGCCTGGTCGAATCCAAGAATTTCCCTATCAATTTAACCCTCAGTGCGTCTCTTTTGGCACCAATGTCAATCAGCCCTAATCCCCCCTCCCGTTTATTAGCAATTAACGTCCTGTGGGCGATCATATTTCCCTTACCCTTCCAAAGAAAGGAGGATATCTCACCGTTCAATGAATTTAGTGCCCAATCGGGCAGCTCACAGGTTCCCAAAGCATGATTAATTTTTGACAGCACTAAGGCATTAGATACTATTACCTTTCCTTTTAGACTAAGCCCCCTCGCCCTCCACAGGTTCAAGGTACACTGTATTTTAATTATCACACTCTTCCATGTTTTATCTCTTGCTTCACTCTCGTCTTTCCCAATGTACACACCCAAGATTTCTCTGCACCCTGTGGTCTCTTTAAGGCCCCATTTGTTTATCGTATTTGATTCTTACCGCAGAACATTATTGCAGATTTTTCTTTATTGATTCTTGCGCCAGAGGGTTTCTCATAGGCCCCTAGGTGTTTGAAGACATGGTCTATGCTGTCACCATCCGAGACCATGATATTAATGTCGTCTGCATATTGGACTATTTTGGTTTTGTTGCCATTTGGCGTTAAGATACCTTTTATATTTTTGTCTTTCAGTATTAGGAGTGCGAGGGGTTCTGCGACCAGGGTGTATAGCAGAGCTGAGAGGGGGCATCCCTGTCTCACAGACCTCTCGATCCGAATGTCCCTGGTGAGAAGTCCGTTGCATTTCACCCTGCTACTCGCACTTCGATATAACACCTTGATCCAATCGATGAACTTTGCTCCGAAGCCGAACTTTTCCATTACGGACCAGAGGAACGGATGCTCAACCCTGTCAAAAGCTTTTTCTAGGTCTACTCCAAGCAGCAGGCCCCTCTGCATAGTCATTGTTTTTACTGTATCCCTAATTGTATTGATGGAGTCTGTAATATCTCTGCCTGGGATACTGTAAGTTTGCGTATTGCTGATGATTGAGCCTATTACTGCTTTAAGTCTATTAGCCAGAATTTTTGCCAGAATCTTCTAATCTGAATTGAGTAGGCTAATTGGCCTATAGTTTTTCAGTTGGTTCCGGCATCCTTTATTCTTAAATACAATTGTGATGATACCTTTTGTGAGGGAGTCCGGAGTTGTCTGGTTTACTTTAATACTAGTGTAAAGTTTTAGCAGCAAGGGGGCCAGCTGGGCTTTGAAGCACTGGTAGAACTCTGTCGAGATTCCGTCTGGGCCTGGGCTTTTGTTCTTATTTAGTCCATCTATTGCCAGTTCTACTTCCGCTAATGTGATTACCGTGTCGCACTCTTCTTTGTCGATGTGATTTATTTCCCTATCAATACATTCCAGTATTTCTTTAGTTTGTTTTGGATTGGAGCTGTTACTAGTAAGTACTGTGGGCACTATCGGAGGCGTACGACGACAGCCGCTGTTGGAAAACCACCGCGCACTGCACAAGGAAGGCGCGGCAGGTGCCGAAATCGCCGTCGTAAGGCGCTGGAGCCGGAACGTGGGGCTCAGGGGGAACGAGAGAGGCGCTGGGAGCCCTGGTGGGGGAAGGAGGGCAGGTCGGAGGAGCAGGGGAGGCCACGGGGGCCGGAGGGCCCTGCAGGCTGCTGACGGCCGCAGAGATGGTCCGGAGATGTTCCGCGATGTCCCGGAGGACCCGGTCATGTTGCCCAAGCAACACTCCTCTGTCCCGGAGTGCGCGGCGGAGCCCTTCTGTGTCGGCTGGGTCCATGTTTTCCTGGCCAGACCGTACTGTCACGACCCGAACAGGGAGGAACCCAAACGCACGACACAGGGACACGGGAGGCAGGCAAGGGATGTTTATTAACCGGGACGGTGGAGCTGGCCGGGGGGACCTGGTCGGGAGGGGATGGAGCAGGGCAGGGCAGGGACGATGATGACCAGGAGATGGGGTCCAGGATCCGGGTGGAGAGACGGGGAACCAGGCTGGGTGGAGAGTCCTGGTCGACAAGCGGAGACAGACAGGTGAAGGGAAGGCGAGACAACAAGACATAAACTAGGAACTTGGAACTGGGAACTGGGAACTAGGAACTAGGAACTAGGAACTAGGAACTAGGAAGGGAGCCAATCGCGATGCAACTCGGGGAAAGCTAGTTGACGGTCTGGCAAGGAATGGCTAGGAAGCTGGGGCTAAATACAGTGCGGGTAATTGATCCCAGGTGTGTGCAATTGGGTCTGAGTAGGGAGCTGCAGATGGGGCAAGGGCGGCCTCTAGTGGCGCTGGGAGGCCGTGGGCCTAACATGTACGGGTACATTTATTCCTGTGCTAGTGTGTGTGTGTGTGTGTGTGTGTGTGTGTGCATGTACGCATGTGTGTGTGGGTGTTGGGAGGATTGGTCATGTGAATGTGTGTGGGGTGGGAGGGGAGAGATGCAAGTGTGTATGGCATTTAATCCATAGGACAAATGATTTTTTAAAAGTGACTAGTACTCATTTTTTTTAAATCTTTCTTTCAATCTTTGTTTCTTTCATTCTTTCTTTCAGTCTTTCAATCTTTTTTTCATTCTTTCTTTCAATATTTCAATCTTTCAATCTTTCTGTCATTCTTTCTGTCAATCTTTCAATCTTTCTTTCATTCTTTCTTTCAATCTTTCTTACTTTCAATTTTTCTATCTTTCAATATTTCTTCCAATCGTTCAATCTTTCTTTTATTATTTCTTTCAATCTTTCTTTCTTTCAATCTTTCTTTCCATCTTTCTTTCAATCTTTCTTTCATTCTTTCTTTCAATCTTTCTTTTTTCAATATTTCTTTCAATCTGTCAGTTTTTCTTTCATTCTTTCTTTCAATTGTTCTTTCATTCTTTCTTTCAATCTTTCTTTAAATATTTCAATCATTCAATCTTTCTTTCAATCTTTCAGTCTTTCTTTCATTCTTTCTTTCAATATTTCAATCTTTCAATCTTTCTTTCATTCTTTCTTTCAATCTTTCTTACTTTCAATTTTTCTATCTTTCAATATTTCTTCCAATCGTTCAATCTTTCTTTTATTATTTCTTTCAATCTTTCTTTCTTTCAATCTTTCTTTCCATCTTTCTTTCAATCTTTCTTTCATTCTTTCTTTCAATCTTTCTTTTTTCAATATTTCTTTCAATCTGTCAGTTTTTCTTTCATTCTTTCATTCTTTCTTTCAATTGTTCTTTCATTCTTTCTTTAAATATTTCAATCTTTCTTTCAATCTTTCAGTCTTTCTTTCATTCTTTCTTTCAATATTTCAATCTTTCTTTCATTCTTTCTTTCAATCTTTCAATCTTTCAATTTTTCTATCTTTCAATATTTCTTCCAATCGTTCAATCTTTCTTTCATTATTTCTTTCAATCTTTCTTTTGTTATATCTTTCAATCTTTCAATCTTTCTTTCAATATTTTTTTCAGTCTTTAATACTTTCAATCTTTTTTTCTTTTAATCTTTCTTTCAATCTTTCACTCATTCTTTCCTTCAGGCTTTCAATCTTTCTTTCAATTTTTCTTTCAATCTTTCTTTCAAACTTTCAATCTTACTTTCAATATTTCTTCCAATCGTTCAATCTTTCTTTTATTATTTCTTTCAATCTTTCTTTCTTTCAATCTTTCTTTCCATCTTTCTTTCAATATTTCTTTCATTCTTTCTTTCAATCTTTCTTTCATTATTTCTTTCAGTCTTTCAATCTTTCTTTCAAACTTTCAATCTTTCTTTCAATCTTTCAGTCGTTCAATCTTTCTTTCAATCTTTCTTTCAATCTTTCAATCTTCAATCATTCAATCTATCTTTCAGTCTTTCAATCTTTCTTTCAAACTTTCAATATTTCTTTCAATCTTTCTTTCTTTCAATCTTTCTTTCCATCTTTCTTTCTATATTTCTTTCATTCTTTCTTTCAATCTTTCTTTCATTATTTCTTTCAGTCTTTCAATCTTTCTTTCAAACTTTCAATCTTTCTTTCAATCTTTCAGTCGTTCAATCTTTATTTCAATCTTTCTTTCAATCTTTCAATCTTCAATCTTTCAATCTATCTTTCAGTCTTTCAATCTTTCTTTCAAACTTTCAATATTTCTTTCAATCTTTCAGTCATTCAATCTTTCTTTCAATCTTTCTTTCAATCTTTCAATCATTCAATCTTTCAATCATTCAATCTTTCAATCTTTCTTTCTTTCAATCTTTCTTTCATTCTTTCCTTCAGTCTTACAATCTTTCTTTCAATCTTTCTTTCATTCTTTCTTTCAATCTTTCTTTCAATCTTTCAATCTTTCTTTCAATATGTCTTTCAATCTTTCTTACTTTCAATCTTTCTTTTTTTAAATCTTTCTTTCAATCTTTCTTTCAAACTTTCATTCTTTATTTCAATCTTTCAATCTTTCTTTCATTCTTTCTTTCAATCTTTCTTTCAATCTTTCAATCTTTCTTTCAATATTTCTTTCAATCTTTCTTTCTTTAAATCTTTCTTTCAATCTTTCTTTCAAACTTTCAATCTTTATTTCAATATTTTCTTTCAATATTTCAATCTTTCTTTCATTCTTTCTTTCAATCTTTCAATCTTTCTTTAATTCTTTCTTTCAATCTTTCTTACTTTCAATTTTTCTATCTTTCAATATTTCTTCCAATCTTTCAATCTTTCTTTTGTTATTCTTTCAATCTTTCTTTCAAACTTTCATTCTTTATTTCAATCTTTCAATCTTTCAATCTTTCTTTCATTCTTTATTTCAATCTTTCAATCTTTCAATCTTTCTTTCATTCTTTCTTTCAATCTTTCTTTCAATCTTTCAATCTTTCTTTCAATATTTCTTTCAATCTTTCTTTCTTTAAATCTTTCTTTCAATCTTTCTTTCAAACTTTCAATCTTTATTTCAATCTTTCTTTCAATATTTCAATCTTTCTTTCATTCTTTCTTTCAATCTTTCAATTTTTCTTTCATTCTTTCTTTCAATCTTTCAATCTTTCTTTCATTCTTTCTTTCAATCTTTCTTACTTTCAATTTTTCTATCTTTCAATATTTCTTCCAATCGTTCAATCTTTCTTTCATTATTTCTTTCAATCTTTCTTTCTTTCAATCTTTCTTTCCATCTTTCTTTCAATCTTTCTTTCATTCTTTCTTTCAATGTTTCTTTTTTCAATATTTCTTTCAATCAGTCAATTTTTCTTTCATTCTTTCTTTCAATCGTTCTTTCATTCTTTCTTTCAATCTTTCAATCTTTCTTTAAATATTTCAATCATTCAATCTTTCTTTCAATCTTTCTTTCAATCGTTCAATCTTTCTTTCATTCTTTCTTTAAATATTTCAATCTTTCAATCTTTCTTTCATTCTTTCTTTCAATCTTTCAATCTTTCTTTCATTCTTTCTTTCAATCTTTCTTACTTTCAATTTTTCTCTTTCAATATTTCTTCCAATCGTTCAATCTTTCTTTCATTATTTCTTTCAATCTTTCTTTTATCTCTTTCAATCTTTCTTTCTTTCAAACTTTCTTTCCATCTTTCTTTTAATCTTTCTTTCATTCTTTCTTTCAATCTTTCTTTTTTCAATCTTTCTTGCAATCTTTCTTTCAATTGTTTAATCTTTCAATCTTTCTTTCATTCATTCTTTCATTCTTTCTTTCAATCTTTCTTTCAATCGTTCTTTCTTTCTTTTAGTCTTTCTTTCATTCTTTCAATTTTTCAATCTTTCTTTCATTCTTTCTTTTAATCTTTCAATCTTTCTTTCATTGTTTCTTTCAATCTTTCTTTCATTCTTTCTTTCATTCTTTCTTTCAATCTTTCTTTCAATCGTTCTTTCTTTCTTTTAGTCTTTCTTTCAATCTTTCAATTTTTCAATCTTTCTTTCATTCTTTCTTTTAATCTTTCAATCTTTCTTTCATTCTTTCCTTCAGTCTTTCATTCTTTCTTTCAATCTTTCTTTTTTCAATCTTTCTTGCAATCGTTCTTTCAATTGTTTAATCTTTCAATCTTTCTTTCATTCTTTCTTTCAGTCTTTCAATCTTTTTTTCAATCTTTCTTTCATTCTTTCTTTCAATCTTTCTGTCCGTCATTCTTTCTTTCAGTCTTTCTTTCGTTCTTTATTTCAATCTTTGTTTCATTCTTTCTTTCAATCTTTCATTCAATCTTTCTTTCAATCTTTCTTTCAATCTTTCTTTCAATCGTTCTTTCATTCTTTATTTTAATCTTTCAATCTTTCTTTAATTGTTTCTTTCAATCTTTCTGTCTTTCAATATTTCTTTCAATCTTTCTTTTTTTTCAATCTTTCTTTCAATCTTTCTTTTATTCTATCTTTAAATCTTTCTGTTTTTTCAATCTTTCTTGCAATCTTTCTTTCAGTCTTTCAATCTGTCTTTCAAACTTTCAATCTTTCTTTCAATCTTTCAATCTTTCAATCTTTCTTTCAATTTTTCTTTCAATCTTTCAGTCTTTCTTTCATTCTTTCTTTCAATCTTTCAATCTTTCAATCTTTCAATCTTTCTTTCATTCTTTCTTTCAATCTTTCAATCTTTCTTTCAATATTTCTTTCAATCTTTCTTTCTGTCAATCTTTCTTTCCATCTTTCTTTCCATCTTTCTTTCATTCTTTCCTTCAGTCTTTCAATCTTTCTTTCAATCTTTCTTTCAATTTTTCTTTCAATCTTTCTTTCATTCTTTCCTTCAATCTTTCAATCTTTCTTTCAATCTCTCTTTCAATCTTTCATTCATTCCTTCTTTCTATCCTCCTTTCCCTCATGAAAATGAGGGAGTGGATGAAGGTAGAGTGTACAGCTCGATCCGGCGTAGTAAGTTGAGTAAGTAAAGGACGTTTATGAAAATGAAAGATGAAGTTGGTTAAAACCCATCCCCCCATCCCCAATTGGTTAAAACCAATTAGGATTTTTATTGGAAGAAAACAAAGAAAATAAAAGGAGTTTATTCCAAAAAATGGGTGGAGCTATGCCCCATAAATTCAGATGTGCCGAGGAGCTAACTTCATTCTGAACCTACAGAAGACCCTGACACAAAGTAGGAACACAAGACACCTCTAAATACATACCTATTAAACGTAACCTTTTTTTTTTTTTTTATAATTTACCATACCAACCTTGACATGGCATAATTGCATGAAGCATTAGTAAATTGGTCATTCAAAATTAATGTTTAGCAAAACTCTTAACATAAATCATTCTAAATTAATGCTTAGCAAAACTCTTTGCCTACCCACAATCGAGCATAACCCAAATTGAACTCCAATTGGCTATGGGACACACTCCGAGGCTTGATCAACCACGGGAGGGCCTTCCTCAGGCGAGGGTGTCTAGTGATAATGGTCAAACACCCCATGGTCCTGGGGTCCACTACTGATGATGTGTCCCAAAAATTCAGACCCAATCCTGATACAGAAATACAGTTTCAAAACTGATTTAAAAGCCAGATTAAAAAAATCAGTTCCAATACAAACACAGAAATACAGTTAAAAACCAACTTAAAAGCCATACAAAAAAATTTAGATGCAACCAAAACACGGTTGTTCTGCCTCCCGGTGCGCCCCCCGCGCAGTCAGTATTGCAACATCATAGCATTTGGATGATAGTATAATAATATAATAGTAAAATCAGAACAGGCATAAACAGATCAAGGCACACTCAGCCAATCTGATCATGTCCCAGACCCGGATTAACATCTCTTCCATCAGCCTCTTCACTGCCCTTGAGAAAGCACAATTTGTGAGATAATTCATGTTATTGTTGTATGTATACAATGTGGGAGCTATGACAACGTATTAACACGTTATCTACATCTGCATAGAGATTGATCGTTTATCTGCATATTTCTCTACTGTTCCACAGTTTTACACCGCTTTCATTAACGATACCAAAAGTGCGCTCCTGTCTCTGGGTACTTATTGCAAGAGTGTTTAGCTCGCTGTATAGCCAAGTACAGCTACATGTGGTGAGGGCTTAAGAGTAAAAAGATTGGCCTCACCTCAAGGCATTGCTGAGAGCAATGATGTCAGAACACCCAGGGCCCACGGAACCCTCAGACCCCTCGGAAGGCTGAGGCTCCACAGAACTCGTGGGCCCAAACAGACAGCCAGGCTTGGAGGAACGGGCAAAAGGCCTGGACCGCAGTGGCAGTACAACTTTGAGTGCGCAAAGCGGGCTTGGCAACGCATCCAGCAGGTCCTTCAAGTCGGCCAACAAGGCCATTAAGTCGGGCCAATAAGACCCTTAAATTAGCCAGCAGGTCTATCAAGTCCAGAAGGTGAAACGTCAGTGCAATCACAGTGGCATGCGCTAGAGCCGCAGTTGCACGTATGTAGGCTGTGAGAGAAAAATGCACATGATCAACTATTTGAATGAGGTTTTACATGTTTTATACAGGACAATAGCCTTTTGTATGTTACTTAGTTATAAAACTCATTGTCTATGGGTTTTTATGAGTCACTCAGAGTTAATATAAAGAGACAAAAAAATTGTCTGTGTGTGTCTGTGTGTAAAAACTGTCTAAAACATTTCAGTTGTAGTATTGGAAAAACCAGACCACATTCCATCCTTCACTTAACCTTGTGTGGAGATAAGGATAAGGACAAGAGGGACTTAAAAGAGCGTTGTGTGTTTGTTTTATGGTACAGTAGGATTGTGTCTGTGACCGAAGTTTGACTGTTAAATCACTGTTTGGGGGAACACCCAGGGATATGACTGAGGATCAGAGTTGTAAATGACACCTGACACACAACCTCTCTTTGGTATAAAGCCCTCTTCGTCAGTAATAGGGGTAGACTGATCAGAACACTGCTTTGAAGCATGACGGTATCTTTCTCTTTATTTTGCAGAATAAATATCTTTAATACTCTCAGTTTTGTTTTCCTGTAGCGGGCAGATTAACCTCACCGACCACCTAGGATAATTTATCCAACAATCTGGCGACGATGATGAGACTCTCTTCATGTCCAGGTTGTGTGCCCAGCGGCAGTCAGAGACCGGCCGTAAGATATCCAACAAGGAGTCGTCTGGACAGGTCCAGCAAAGGCAACACAAGATTCCCGAAAAGTGAAGGTGACGACTCACTGAGATATTGTTCCGATCAAGGAAGATCTGAGTAAGCTTAAAGATTGAATCAATCTAGAGCAGGGGTCGGGAACCTATGGCTCGCGAGCCAATTACGGCTCTTTTGATGACGGTATATGGCTCGCATACAATTTTGAGCTAAAATTGTTCATCACAATTAACAAGTAATAAATTATTATTCTGTGTCATTTTAAAGTAAAACAGGTAAGAGAAATTACAACTTGAAAATAAAATTCAAAATATAAATGTGGCGGACAAAGTAGTCAAGCACCGGCTGCGGACAACATAAAGACTCCGGGGCGCCATTTACTCGGCGCCCTGCCCCTACCGGGTCTCTGCTCAGGCACAACTTGTGGAAGTCTCTGCCCACAGGTAAGGGCTTAGGGAAGGAGATGGCTGTGGTGCGCCGACATGGCGAAAGTTTTACTGTTCATTTCAACTTGCAGGCCACAATTATATGTATCACTGAGGATCATTATAATAATTGTGGATAATAATGATCCTCTTGGGAGCAGGAGGAATGGCGTTCCACTGCTGGACTGCTTACGAGCCCATGCGCCGATCCCCTCTGTAAGACAGACAAACATTAAGAAAACTCCCTGCCTCGAGTCGGACCAATCAGCTGAACAAAAGTGGACAGAAGTCGAAAAAACTTCAATATGTATGTGACAAATAATCTCTTGAACTTGAACTTGAACTTGAAACTGAAGACCAGCTGATTCTTAAAACTTGGAACGAGCGTCCCGTCACACAGCACACAATGCAGCGTGTGAGTAATGCCGTATTGACCATGTTTGGCTTTACAAATGCATGTGAGCAGTCTTTCTTGCATCTGAGAAACATTAAGACCATCCTACGCTTAAGTTTAACTGATGGAAGCCTCAACGCCTGCATTAAGCTTAACCTCACAACGTATGATCCAGACTAGAAGGCCATCAGCAAAACGAAGGAGCACCAGAAGTTGCATTAATGGTAAAAAGTATTTCATTTATTATTGGTTAGCTACAGTATAAGAACAATATTATGAAGAAGAATAAAGAGAAATGTATTATATAGAGGGCTTTTTTAAGTACTCAGAGATGTGTTGTACATTAAAAATGTATGCCTTACTTATGAAGTAGCCAATTTTGCATTGATCAAGAGAATCGTGGTTTTTGTCTGTTTATTTGCTTTATGTTATCCAATAATAAAATCGACATTATTAAATACATGATTATTATAGATTATTCTTGACCCATCCTAGCAAAAGCGTTGAATGAATGAATCCTTGGGTGATTGAAATGATGTTTGAGGCGTGTGACCGCCTGGCCGATGGATCACTCTGGAGCACGTATGGATGAGATGAGTTCGGAGACATTTTATCAGTGTCTCGGGGTATGTTTAGCTACATGGCTGATGAAAATCGCGATTAAAAACAAGCAAATGTATAAATGTGAGATACAGTAAGCATAGTATGTGTGTTGTACACAACATGTCAAACTAGTTTCCCACATGAGTCCTTGGTTTAAAAGTAGCGTTATAATCTAAATATCTGGTAGGATTTCTGGAAAGGATACTGTAAGGCTTTAAATTTATTTGAAAAAAATATAACAAGGCGAGAGAGCTGTAAAGTTAGTTGACAGGCTGAAATGATTATGGAAGTTGATGTGAAAGACAATGAAAGTGGGAAAGTTAGCAAATGATGCATTTGGGATTCTTTGTTAAGGATGGAAGTTGGAGCAAAGAGAGTTGTAAAAGTCATTTTAGTAAAATATTGGTTCAGCAGAGGAAGCTAGCTAACTTATGAGTTAACCCGGACTAACTTCCGGGTGCGCCGTAGTATGGACACACCGGCTCTGCATTCAACTCTTAGTTTTGTGTTTATTACTATTTGTATTGTTCTTATTTTTGCATGCAGTGCACTGTCGCTATTACAATATGAACGAAAAGCACTCCTGGACGTCTGTTCGACACCTCATACGGACTTTTTCGCAACTTACCGGAGTACGTACTAAGATCTCTTTGTCCTGCCGCCACTGTGTTTACCAATACGCCGACGGAGGAGAAAGACAAGAGGAAAACCTGCCGGAATTCTATGCAGATCTCGGAGGAGATACTAAAAAAGTGAATAGGTTTGATCTTGAGTGTGTAAAGTTTTGTTATTTTTCGAGTTTCTTAAGGCCCCAAAAGTCAGGTTAACACTTCAATTCAACACAGTGCCATGCCCACATTGTGTGACGAAAACCCAATGTTTTAATAAATTTAATCCCCAAAGTGTCTTGTAGACACTCGCGAACTTTGAAGTCGATCTGATGAATCCCCTAGGAGTTTGCGCACATTAAATCCAATATGGCCACCTTCCTGTTGGTTGGGTGTCGGTCATGGCGGCAATATAATTTTTTTTGAGTCTAGTGATGTTACATTAATATACCCAATTTCATGTTAAAAAGTGAATAGGTTTGATGTTTTGAAATTTTCAACAGGGCGTGTCCGGTCATTTTGCCATGCCCAAGCACGGAACCCATAGAATATCAATTGCCACACTGGGACTGACGAGTGCACAAAGTTTCGTGAATTTCCAAGTATCTTTTGGAACATGAAATTTAACGTGTTGCCACGCCCACACCGTGTGCCAAAAAATATATATATTTTGATAATGTTAAGCTGTGAAGGTGTCTTGTAGACACTCGTCAAGTTTGAAGCCGATCCGATAAATCGCCAAGGAGGAGTTTCGCTAAAGTACAAAACATAAATATGACTAAAAAGTCAGGAAAATTAAAAATGGCCGACTTCCTGTTGGGTTTTGTGAGAAAAAAAAATATATATATATATATACATATACTATAACTATTACGTACTACATATAACTTTACTACTATAACTATAACATTACAGATTGAACTAATCCTCGATAGCAAAACTATATGTGTGTATCCTACAGTATACATTACATAAATTTATTCATGTACATTACTATCATTCATATAGTGGGTAATTATGAAATACAGTTTTATTGATCAGTCAGAGCCAAAATTAAAACATGTCTAAAGACACTGGGTGTAACTACGCAACCAGTTAGAAACCGGCACTGAAACGGTTAATCTGGCGCACACACAGCGGGGAGTCTGAAACTAGATACTCGGGAGATGGGAAATAACAAAGGCGGGACCGCCTCGCAAAGGGGGGTCTGTCGTTTGTAACAAAGTGACGAGGAAACAAAGTTTCTGCAGACTCCTGGGTGAAATGTATGCTAGATGAGACACGCAGTTTAGGACTAACCACGTCGACGTAAAACGTTTTCTATTTTTTGGTAGATTCTCAAACCGTCCTATAAACTCTCCGTAGCTCAAAGTTCCAGTTTCATCCCATCATTCCGGATTTGGAAATTTTGAACACGACAAATTGGTGACCCCGACGTGATCCCATTACAAGACTGCAGAGGAGTTCCGAAAGCCTGAACGGTTGCGATACTTCCATGGGTACCCGCTAAAAGGTGAGCAGAGCCATTTCATGAAGTCTGCATAGATTAGATAGGAATATTTTAGGTGGAAGTGTTGTACTGTTTAAGGCTGGACGAACAACTTTGTGGTTTTGGGGATGTATTGTTGAATGATGCATGAATAATAATTGTTAAATATTGTGGAGAGGAGAAATTGGATTGTTTGATGAGAACGGTAGTAAGGTAAGTTAAGGGAACGGGTTAGGAAACCCCCCTTCGAAGCGGCTGTGTGTTTAACTTGCGTAGTAATTCCACGTAACGTTTGGGCCCGTGTGTAGAGAATACATCCAGTATGCCTAAACTGAGCGACGTTTTGGTGATGAACAATGTTTAACTCGTGAAGTAATTCCGAATCCCGTTTAGGCCCGGTTGTTGAAAAGACCTCCGAAATGCCTAAACTAAGTGATGTCTGGCGATGAAATGTTAAACTCAGCCTTCAGAAGGGTAGTCGATAGTCGGTAATTTCATTTAAGGGTGAAAGGCCCGGAATCATTTTTAAAGTAAAAAGGAAGCCAAGCATTTAGGGGTTAAAGGCCCGGTTCTTAGAGAAACCAAATATTAAAGGGTTAAAGGCCCAATTCACGTGACTTAGCGTAAAATTGTATTGCCGGCTGTGTGAGTGAGAGTGTGCGCAACGAGGTACCTTGTGTGTGTGGAAAGAGAGGTACCATGCGTGTGTGTGAATGTGAGAGAGACCGCGGGCGTGTGTGTGTTTGAGACAGTCTTTGTGTTTAAGAGAGTGTGTGTTTGATAGAGTCTGTGCATGTGTGATAGAGGTTTTGTGTGTGTATGTGTATGAACAACCTCCTCAAATTGCCCTAGATAAAAGGGCAATATATAAAAAAAAAATACAAATAAAAAAAAAAAAGTTGACCTGTAATAACCTAAAAGACCACTAGTGGCGTAGCTGCACCAGAAACACATTGAGATCCGAACATTTGAGGTTTCCCCCTCCCACTTCTTCCCATGTCTTTTGTTCTCCTGCCATTCAAAAACATAATGGAAAAGACCCCATCCCCCAGACCCGGCACCAGTGAGATTCGTATTGAAGCTGTAGCTGAGCTCAAGAACAGAACAGAGCCAAAGTTCCATGCTTGAGAAACTTGGAAATTCCATAAATATGAACAAAAATGGATCAAAGCAGGGTGGTGGTCGAAAGACACTACCCCGACAGCAGAAAACCGCACCAAGGTGATAGAGGAAGAAAAAAGACTGCTGGCTGAAGCAGGAGTGGATGCAAAAAACAACCCTGGATTAATGGGGGCTTGAAAGCGCAAGTTAAACAAGCAGCGTGCACAATGGGCGCTGGTTCAGCACATAATGACGGCATGGATTCGAGCGGAAATGATTGTCGAACGTCGCAATAAAATCAGAAATGCCGCAACCAAGGCAGTGGTAGAAGCCCAGAAGGAACCCTACCCCCCACAAGAAGACAAGTTACCACCCCTCCCCGAACCCATCCCCCAAGGTCACACCCCACTCCAACCACACACCACCCCATCCCGCTACCCCTCCCTGCTGGCCGATGAAGAAACACATCGGCACCCCCCCTCTCCGTACAACCCTAAGACCGAGCACACACCTGAAGCAACAGCGCCCCCTGTGCTGAGCAACCAGAAAATAGCCACCCCACCCCCGCCAGAAATACAAGCACCCGTATTAGTAATGGAAGGCCCGATCCAAATCCATTTCCGAGTACAGCCCTCCCCAAAGCCATCTGACAGTGAGAACAAGGACAATGATCAGACATCGCCCCCTAACGATCAAACAGACACAAAGAGTTTCTCTCCTCTAATACAGAGGACGACGAATGCACTTGCCAGTCCTACAAACCACAAAAAGACATCAAGAAAGGAAAAAGAAATGTACCACAAGGGTTAGCCACGCAACTGTCACACTGACTGGACAATGTGGCCCACTACCAGAGGATGCCAACACAACCCATGTTCATCTCATAGCACCTCCTGCAGACGCTACAGCCAAACAACAACCCAAAGAAAAACAAAAGACCCGAAGCCAGCCCACACCTTCACCTACCCCTGTAGTCCCCAAATACACCTTTAAGAAAACAAAACAAAGACACCCCACCCCCCTCCGCTCCTGGGAAGAAGAACCCATGTCAGACCACGAGACTAAGACAAAAAAGTGGTCATTCAAAAACAGTGGCAGCTCCCGGGGAGAGTACACAAACGACAACAGAAGAAAAGGAACCCTTATAGCATCATCCAAAAGCCAGGCCAGAAGATCGTCAGCAATAGGGATAGTTACCCGCTCGAAAATTAGACAACGAGAGGAGGAACAAAAGCAGTCCGCCAAAAGAGAAACATTTGTTCCCTGGTACCACCGCGACATGCAGGCCCTCAAAGGCAACCTATCAGCGTTGGACAAAGGAGCTGCAGCATGGATCCGAATCTTCGAAAACCACACAGCGGCTGACACACTAGCCCTAAGAGATGTGCGAGCCATTCTCCGCGCCACAGCAGGAAACATCACCCTGACCTCCCTGGAAAGAGAAGTTAGAACCCTCACCATGGCACACGAGCACCCATTCGACCACATGCGGAATGACATATGGACAGCCATAGGAGAAACCTGGCCGACCAGACGCAACACAGTGGCCCTGGCAGGCCTGAGATTTAAAAATGGGGAAGAACCACACGCCTATCTCACATGAGCAAAGGAGCTCTGGAGTGATAGCACTGTAGAACGTCATGACCCCTGCCTAGTGGGTCTCCCCATGTACATGCAGATGCCAAATGCCAAAATGGCCTCCCAGGAGATGTCAGGCTGTAGCTCGCAGACACAGTTTGACTGTCAGACATGACCGAGAGACAGTGGGAGAG
>NW_028293046.1:60000-61772 GCF_960531495.2 Zeus faber | reverse complement strand
CACTTCCCGACGGGCTAGAGCCACGGGACCAAGTGCGTTCGGAAGCTCTCGTGGCCGCCGACGAACACGCACCGCTCTGTGTTTAATGCGCGGGTGACCAAACCCCGGTTCGGGGGCCCGAAGGCGGCCCATCCCCGGTCGGCGCACTTCCCGACGGGCTAGAGCCACGGGACCAAGTGCGTTCGGAAGCTCTCGTGGCCGCCGACGAACACGCACCGCTCTGTGTTTAATGCGCGGGTGACCAAACCCCGGTTCGGGGGCCCGAAGGCGGCCCATCCCCGGTCGGCGCACTTCCCGACGGGCTAGAGCCACGGGACCAAGTGCGTTCGGAAGCTCTCGTGGCCGCCGACGAACACGCACCGCTCTGTGTTTAATGCGCGGGTGACCAAACCCCGGTTCGGGGGCCCGAAGGCGGCCCATCCCCGGTCGGCGCACTTCCCGACGGGCTAGAGCCACGGGACCAAGTGCGTTCGGAAGCTCTCGTGGCCGCCGACGAACACGCACCGCTCTGTGTTTAATGCGCGGGTGACCAAACCCCGGTTCGGGGGCCCGAAGGCGGCCCATCCCCGGTCGGCGCACTTCCCGACGGGCTAGAGCCACGGGACCAAGTGCGTTCGGAAGCTCTCGTGGCCGCCGACGAACACGCACCGCTCTGTGTTTAATGCGCGGGTGACCAAACCCCGGTTCGGGGGCCCGAAGGCGGCCCATCCCCGGTCGGCGCACTTCCCGACGGGCTAGAGCCACGGGACCAAGTGCGTTCGGAAGCTCTCGTGGCCGCCGACGAACACGCACCGCTCTGTGTTTAATGCGCGGGTGACCAAACCCCGGTTCGGGGGCCCGAAGGCGGCCCATCCCCGGTCGGCGCACTTCCCGACGGGCTAGAGCCACGGGACCAAGTGCGTTCGGAAGCTCTCGTGGCCGCCGACGAACACGCACCGCTCTGTGTTTAATGCGCGGGTGACCAAACCCCGGTTCGGGGGCCCGAAGGCGGCCCATCCCCGGTCGGCGCACTTCCCGACGGGCTAGAGCCACGGGACCAAGTGCGTTCGGAAGCTCTCGTGGCCGCCGACGAACACGCACCGCTCTGTGTTTAATGCGCGGGTGACCAAACCCCGGTTCGGGGGCCCGAAGGCGGCCCATCCCCGGTCGGCGCACTTCCCGACGGGCTAGAGCCACGGGACCAAGTGCGTTCGGAAGCTCTCGTGGCCGCCGACGAACACGCACCGCTCTGTGTTTAATGCGCGGGTGACCAAACCCCGGTTCGGGGGCCCGAAGGCGGCCCATCCCCGGTCGGCGCACTTCCCGACGGGCTAGAGCCACGGGACCAAGTGCGTTCGGAAGCTCTCGTGGCCGCCGACGAACACGCACCGCTCTGTGTTTAATGCGCGGGTGACCAAACCCCGGTTCGGGGGCCCGAAGGCGGCCCATCCCCGGTCGGCGCACTTCCCGACGGGCTAGAGCCACGGGACCAAGTGCGTTCGGAAGCTCTCGTGGCCGCCGACGAACACGCACCGCTCTGTGTTTAATGCGCGGGTGACCAAACCCCGGTTCGGGGGCCCGAAGGCGGCCCATCCCCGGTCGGCGCACTTCCCGACGGGCTAGAGCCACGGGACCAAGTGCGTTCGGAAGCTCTCGTGGCCGCCGACGAACACGCACCGCTCTGTGTTTAATGCGCGGGTGACCAAACCCCGGTTCGGGGGCCCGAAGGCGGCCCATCCCCGGTCGGCGCACTTCCCGACGGGCTAGAGCCACGGGACCAAGTGCGTTCGGAA
>NW_028293046.1:45000-47500 GCF_960531495.2 Zeus faber | reverse complement strand
TTAATGCGCGGGTGACCAAACCCCGGTTCGGGGGCCCGAAGGCGGCCCATCCCCGGTCGGCGCACTTCCCGACGGGCTAGAGCCACGGGACCAAGTGCGTTCGGAAGCTCTCGTGGCCGCCGACGAACACGCACCGCTCTGTGTTTAATGCGCGGGTGACCAAACCCCGGTTCGGGGGCCCGAAGGCGGCCCATCCCCGGTCGGCGCACTTCCCGACGGGCTAGAGCCACGGGACCAAGTGCGTTCGGAAGCTCTCGTGGCCGCCGACGAACACGCACCGCTCTGTGTTTAATGCGCGGGTGACCAAACCCCGGTTCGGGGGCCCGAAGGCGGCCCATCCCCGGTCGGCGCACTTCCCGACGGGCTAGAGCCACGGGACCAAGTGCGTTCGGAAGCTCTCGTGGCCGCCGACGAACACGCACCGCTCTGTGTTTAATGCGCGGGTGACCAAACCCCGGTTCGGGGGCCCGAAGGCGGCCCATCCCCGGTCGGCGCACTTCCCGACGGGCTAGAGCCACGGGACCAAGTGCGTTCGGAAGCTCTCGTGGCCGCCGACGAACACGCACCGCTCTGTGTTTAATGCGCGGGTGACCAAACCCCGGTTCGGGGGCCCGAAGGCGGCCCATCCCCGGTCGGCGCACTTCCCGACGGGCTAGAGCCACGGGACCAAGTGCGTTCGGAAGCTCTCGTGGCCGCCGACGAACACGCACCGCTCTGTGTTTAATGCGCGGGTGACCAAACCCCGGTTCGGGGGCCCGAAGGCGGCCCATCCCCGGTCGGCGCACTTCCCGACGGGCTAGAGCCACGGGACCAAGTGCGTTCGGAAGCTCTCGTGGCCGCCGACGAACACGCACCGCTCTGTGTTTAATGCGCGGGTGACCAAACCCCGGTTCGGGGGCCCGAAGGCGGCCCATCCCCGGTCGGCGCACTTCCCGACGGGCTAGAGCCACGGGACCAAGTGCGTTCGGAAGCTCTCGTGGCCGCCGACGAACACGCACCGCTCTGTGTTTAATGCGCGGGTGACCAAACCCCGGTTCGGGGGCCCGAAGGCGGCCCATCCCCGGTCGGCGCACTTCCCGACGGGCTAGAGCCACGGGACCAAGTGCGTTCGGAAGCTCTCGTGGCCGCCGACGAACACGCACCGCTCTGTGTTTAATGCGCGGGTGACCAAACCCCGGTTCGGGGGCCCGAAGGCGGCCCATCCCCGGTCGGCGCACTTCCCGACGGGCTAGAGCCACGGGACCAAGTGCGTTCGGAAGCTCTCGTGGCCGCCGACGAACACGCACCGCTCTGTGTTTAATGCGCGGGTGACCAAACCCCGGTTCGGGGGCCCGAAGGCGGCCCATCCCCGGTCGGCGCACTTCCCGACGGGCTAGAGCCACGGGACCAAGTGCGTTCGGAAGCTCTCGTGGCCGCCGACGAACACGCACCGCTCTGTGTTTAATGCGCGGGTGACCAAACCCCGGTTCGGGGGCCCGAAGGCGGCCCATCCCCGGTCGGCGCACTTCCCGACGGGCTAGAGCCACGGGACCAAGTGCGTTCGGAAGCTCTCGTGGCCGCCGACGAACACGCACCGCTCTGTGTTTAATGCGCGGGTGACCAAACCCCGGTTCGGGGGCCCGAAGGCGGCCCATCCCCGGTCGGCGCACTTCCCGACGGGCTAGAGCCACGGGACCAAGTGCGTTCGGAAGCTCTCGTGGCCGCCGACGAACACGCACCGCTCTGTGTTTAATGCGCGGGTGACCAAACCCCGGTTCGGGGGCCCGAAGGCGGCCCATCCCCGGTCGGCGCACTTCCCGACGGGCTAGAGCCACGGGACCAAGTGCGTTCGGAAGCTCTCGTGGCCGCCGACGAACACGCACCGCTCTGTGTTTAATGCGCGGGTGACCAAACCCCGGTTCGGGGGCCCGAAGGCGGCCCATCCCCGGTCGGCGCACTTCCCGACGGGCTAGAGCCACGGGACCAAGTGCGTTCGGAAGCTCTCGTGGCCGCCGACGAACACGCACCGCTCTGTGTTTAGGAGGAGAAGGAGGAGGCCCCGCGCCGGGTGTGCGTGTCGGCTGAACCGAGGGAGATGGAGCAATTAACAGAATTGGATCGAAGCGGCGAAAATTTTCTAAGTCCGACGCTGGT
Organism: Zeus faber; assembly: GCF_960531495.2. Taxonomy (NCBI): domain Eukaryota; kingdom Metazoa; phylum Chordata; class Actinopteri; order Zeiformes; family Zeidae; genus Zeus; species Zeus faber. The sequence goes on along the minus strand of NW_028293046.1, from coordinate 45,367 downwards.
CCCCAGATGACGGCGTACCCATCTTCAGGGCGACAACCAGGTAGGCGTGTTGGTTTCGCCTGGCCTAGGGCCCCCATGTAGACGGACATTTTGAAAAAACACTTCCTCACCGTATATAGGGAGACTGTGTTCCAAGTCCATTAAGCCAATGCAGAAGGCTGGGACCGAGGATGGAGGCGGTAGGCCGGGCACGAACTACACTTCCCGACGGGCTAGAGCCACGGGACCAAGGGCTTTCGGAACCTCTCGTGGCCGCCGACGAACACGCACCGCTATGGGTTTAATGCGCCGGTGACCAAACCCCGGTTCGGGGCCCGAAGGCGGCCCATCCCCGGTCGGCGCACTTCCCGACGGGCTAGAGCCACGG
>NW_028293046.1:12500-17500 GCF_960531495.2 Zeus faber | reverse complement strand
GTTCGGAAGCTCTCGTGGCCGCCGACGAACACGCACCGCTCTGTGTTTAATGCGCGGGTGACCAAACCCCGGTTCGGGGGCCCGAAGGCGGCCCATCCCCGGTCGGCGCACTTCCCGACGGGCTAGAGCCACGGGACCAAGTGCGTTCGGAAGCTCTCGTGGCCGCCGACGAACACGCACCGCTCTGTGTTTAATGCGCGGGTGACCAAACCCCGGTTCGGGGGCCCGAAGGCGGCCCATCCCCGGTCGGCGCACTTCCCGACGGGCTAGAGCCACGGGACCAAGTGCGTTCGGAAGCTCTCGTGGCCGCCGACGAACACGCACCGCTCTGTGTTTAATGCGCGGGTGACCAAACCCCGGTTCGGGGGCCCGAAGGCGGCCCATCCCCGGTCGGCGCACTTCCCGACGTGCTAGAGCCACGGGACCAAGTGCGTTCGGAAGCTCTCGTGGCCGCCGACGAACACGCACCGCTCTGTGTTTAATGCGCGGGTGACCAAACCCCGGTTCGGGGGCCCGAAGGCGGCCCATCCCCGGTCGGCGCACTTCCCGACGGGCTAGAGCCACGGGACCAAGTGCGTTCGGAAGCTCTCGTGGCCGCCGACGAACACGCACCGCTCTGTGTTTAATGCGCGGGTGACCAAACCCCGGTTCGGGGGCCCGAAGGCGGCCCATCCCCGGTCGGCGCACTTCCCGACGGGCTAGAGCCACGGGACCAAGTGCGTTCGGAAGCTCTCGTGGCCGCCGACGAACACGCACCGCTCTGTGTTTAATGCGCGGGTGACCAAACCCCGGTTCGGGGGCCCGAAGGCGGCCCATCCCCGGTCGGCGCACTTCCCGACGGGCTAGAGCCACGGGACCAAGTGCGTTCGGAAGCTCTCGTGGCCGCCGACGAACACGCACCGCTCTGTGTTTAATGCGCGGGTGACCAAACCCCGGTTCGGGGGCCCGAAGGCGGCCCATCCCCGGTCGGCGCACTTCCCGACGGGCTAGAGCCACGGGACCAAGTGCGTTCGGAAGCTCTCGTGGCCGCCGACGAACACGCACCGCTCTGTGTTTAATGCGCGGGTGACCAAACCCCGGTTCGGGGGCCCGAAGGCGGCCCATCCCCGGTCGGCGCACTTCCCGACGGGCTAGAGCCACGGGACCAAGTGCGTTCGGAAGCTCTCGTGGCCGCCGACGAACACGCACCGCTCTGTGTTTAATGCGCGGGTGACCAAACCCCGGTTCGGGGGCCCGAAGGCGGCCCATCCCCGGTCGGCGCACTTCCCGACGGGCTAGAGCCACGGGACCAAGTGCGTTCGGAAGCTCTCGTGGCCGCCGACGAACACGCACCGCTCTGTGTTTAATGCGCGGGTGACCAAACCCCGGTTCGGGGGCCCGAAGGCGGCCCATCCCCGGTCGGCGCACTTCCCGACGGGCTAGAGCCACGGGACCAAGTGCGTTCGGAAGCTCTCGTGGCCGCCGACGAACACGCACCGCTCTGTGTTTAATGCGCGGGTGACCAAACCCCGGTTCGGGGGCCCGAAGGCGGCCCATCCCCGGTCGGCGCACTTCCCGACGGGCTAGAGCCACGGGACCAAGTGCGTTCGGAAGCTCTCGTGGCCGCCGACGAACACGCACCGCTCTGTGTTTAATGCGCGGGTGACCAAACCCCGGTTCGGGGGCCCGAAGGCGGCCCATCCCCGGTCGGCGCACTTCCCGACGGGCTAGAGCCACGGGACCAAGTGCGTTCGGAAGCTCTCGTGGCCGCCGACGAACACGCACCGCTCTGTGTTTAATGCGCGGGTGACCAAACCCCGGTTCGGGGGCCCGAAGGCGGCCCATCCCCGGTCGGCGCACTTCCCGACGGGCTAGAGCCACGGGACCAAGTGCGTTCGGAAGCTCTCGTGGCCGCCGACGAACACGCACCGCTCTGTGTTTAATGCGCGGGTGACCAAACCCCGGTTCGGGGGCCCGAAGGCGGCCCATCCCCGGTCGGCGCACTTCCCGACGGGCTAGAGCCACGGGACCAAGTGCGTTCGGAAGCTCTCGTGGCCGCCGACGAACACGCACCGCTCTGTGTTTAATGCGCGGGTGACCAAACCCCGGTTCGGGGGCCCGAAGGCGGCCCATCCCCGGTCGGCGCACTTCCCGACGGGCTAGAGCCACGGGACCAAGTGCGTTCGGAAGCTCTCGTGGCCGCCGACGAACACGCACCGCTCTGTGTTTAATGCGCGGGTGACCAAACCCCGGTTCGGGGGCCCGAAGGCGGCCCATCCCCGGTCGGCGCACTTCCCGACGGGCTAGAGCCACGGGACCAAGTGCGTTCGGAAGCTCTCGTGGCCGCCGACGAACACGCACCGCTCTGTGTTTAGGAGGAGAAGGAGGAGGCCCCGCGCCGGGTGTGCGTGTCGGCTGAACCGAGGGAGATGGAGCAATTAACAGAATTGGATCGAAGCGGCGAAAATTTTCTAAGTCCGACGCTGGTCCCCAGATGACGGCGTACCCATCTTCAGGGCGACAACCAGGTAGGCGTGTTGGTTTCGCCTGGCCTAGGGCCCCCATGTAGACGGACATTTTGAAAAAACACTTCCTCACCGTATATAGGGAGACTGTGTTCCAAGTCCATTAAGCCAATGCAGAAGGCTGGGACCGAGGATGGAGGCGGTAGGCCGGGCACGAACTACACTTCCCGACGGGCTAGAGCCACGGGACCAAGTGCGTTCGGAAGCTCTCGTGGCCGCCGACGAACACGCACCGCTCTGTGTTTAATGCGCGGGTGACCAAACCCCGGTTCGGGGGCCCGAAGGCGGCCCATCCCCGGTCGGCGCACTTCCCGACGGGCTAGAGCCACGGGACCAAGTGCGTTCGGAAGCTCTCGTGGCCGCCGACGAACACGCACCGCTCTGTGTTTAATGCGCGGGTGACCAAACCCCGGTTCGGGGGCCCGAAGGCGGCCCATCCCCGGTCGGCGCACTTCCCGACGGGCTAGAGCCACGGGACCAAGTGCGTTCGGAAGCTCTCGTGGCCGCCGACGAACACGCACCGCTCTGTGTTTAATGCGCGGGTGACCAAACCCCGGTTCGGGGGCCCGAAGGCGGCCCATCCCCGGTCGGCGCACTTCCCGACGGGCTAGAGCCACGGGACCAAGTGCGTTCGGCAGCTCTCGTGGCCGCCGACGAACACGCACCGCTCTGTGTTTAATGCGCGGGTGACCAAACCCCGGTTCGGGGGCCCGAAGGCGGCCCATCCCCGGTCGGCGCACTTCCCGACGGGCTAGAGCCACGGGACCAAGTGCGTTCGGAAGCTCTCGTGGCCGCCGACGAACACGCACCGCTCTGTGTTTAATGCGCGGGTGACCAAACCCCGGTTCGGGGGCCCGAAGGCGGCCCATCCCCGGTCGGCGCACTTCCCGACGGGCTAGAGCCACGGGACCAAGTGCGTTCGGAAGCTCTCGTGGCCGCCGACGAACACGCACCGCTCTGTGTTTAATGCGCGGGTGACCAAACCCCGGTTCGGGGGCCCGAAGGCGGCCCATCCCCGGTCGGCGCACTTCCCGACGGGCTAGAGCCACGGGACCAAGTGCGTTCGGCAGCTCTCGTGGCCGCCGACGAACACGCACCGCTCTGTGTTTAATGCGCGGGTGACCAAACCCCGGTTCGGGGGCCCGAAGGCGGCCCATCCCCGGTCGGCGCACTTCCCGACGGGCTAGAGCCACGGGACCAAGTGCGTTCGGAAGCTCTCGTGGCCGCCGACGAACACGCACCGCTCTGTGTTTAATGCGCGGGTGACCAAACCCCGGTTCGGGGGCCCGAAGGCGGCCCATCCCCGGTCGGCGCACTTCCCGACGGGCTAGAGCCACGGGACCAAGTGCGTTCGGAAGCTCTCGTGGCCGCCGACGAACACGCACCGCTCTGTGTTTAGGAGGAGAAGGAGGAGGCCCCGCGCCGGGTGTGCGTGTCGGCTGAACCGAGGGAGATGGAGCAATTAACAGAATTGGATCGAAGCGGCGAAAATTTTCTAAGTCCGACGCTGGTCCCCAGATGACGGCGTACCCATCTTCAGGGCGACAACCAGGTAGGCGTGTTGGTTTCGCCTGGCCTAGGGCCCCCATGTAGACGGACATTTTGAAAAAACACTTCCTCACCGTATATAGGGAGACTGTGTTCCAAGTCCATTAAGCCAATGCAGAAGGCTGGGACCGAGGATGGAGGCGGTAGGCCGGGCACGAACTACACTTCCCGACGGGCTAGAGCCACGGGACCAAGGGCTTTCGGAACCTCTCGTGGCCGCCGACGAACACGCACCGCTATGGGTTTAATGCGCCGGTGACCAAACCCCGGTTCGGGGGCCCGAAGGCGGCCCATCCCCGGTCGGCGCACTTCCCGACGGGCTAGAGCCACGGGACCAAGTGCGTTCGGAAGCTCTCGTGGCCGCCGACGAACACGCCCTGCTCTGGGTTTAATGCGCCGTTGGCAAAGCCCCGGTCCGGGGCCCGGAAGGCGGCCGTGTCCGTGTCCGTGTCCGTGTCCGTGTCCGTGTCCCGTGTCCCGTGTCCCGAGTTCCGAGTTCCGAGTTCCGAGTTCCGAGTTCCGAGTTCCGCGTCCGCGTCCGCGTCCGCGTCCCCGTCCCCGTTCGAACACATATCAATGGATTGAATCGGCGAGGATTTAATATTTTTATTTTTCCACAAGTCCGACGCAGAACCCCAGTTGCAGCCGTCCCCATCTTCAGGGCGACAATCAGGCAGGCGTGTTGGTTTCATCTGGCCTCGGGCACCCCCTGTAAACACTCACCTTACTAAAACACCTCCTCACCGTTTATAGGGAGCCAGAGTCCCAGAGGCACGGAGGCGATGCAACTGGATGGGAGCGGCGAGGATTTTTTCAAAGTCCGACGAAGAACACCAGTTGCAGCCGTCCCCATCTTCAGGGCGACAACCAGGTAGGCGTGTTGGTTTCGCCTGGCCTAGGGCCCCTATGTAAACGGCCATTTTGATAAAACACTTCCTCACCGTATAT
>NW_028293047.1:0-1000 GCF_960531495.2 Zeus faber | reverse complement strand
CCTTGGCGCGTGCCGGGTCCACCTTGACCGGAAGCTGCAGCAGCGACTTGAGGCTCATGGAGCTCAGGGGCCCCCCGCCCCCCCCCGCCCCCGCCCCCCCCGCCGCCGCCGCTCGGGTTGGCGCCGCTCCCGAACTGCGGGCTGGCCCCGGCGGGGAGGTCCGGAGGTAGGAGCTGGGTGAGCGGCCTGGACATGGCTGCAGCGGCAGCCCCGGTGGGAGGGCGGAGGGACGGCAGGAGGAAGGGGTGGGGGTGGGGGTGGAGGAGGAGATGGTGGTGGTGGAGGTGGTGGGTCACCCGATTAAAAAAAAAAAAAAAAAAAAAAAAGAAAACAAACCTGTGCACGCGCACGCTCAAGATCCCAAATAATCCGCGCGCGAGGCGACCGACTGACGGGCGTCGACGGAGCTTCCACCCAGTTCCTCCTCCGCGCTGCCCATGAAGAGGGGCGGCGCAGCGGGGCGCTCTAGCTCCGGGAGGCGGCCGTGCGGGCGGCGTGCGGGGCTCCCATCCGGGCCTCGTCGAGCCCCGTCCCTCCGGTCCGGTCGGGGAGATGCGGGTCCTGTTGTTGTTGTTGTTGTTGACGTCGTCGTCGTAAATTCCTCCGCTGTTCCGTCAGACCCCCTCCGGAGACACGGCAGCGCGGCTCAGCGGAGGCTCAGGACGGAATGGCGGCGTGAGACGCCGAGAAAAAAATAATAGAAACATCAACAAAAAAAACCCAAAACACACAGGACAGAACAGACCCCACCACCACCACCACCACCACCACCCAAAAAAAGACAACAACAAAAAATAAGAACAAACTTGGAAATCAAGAGGATCTGCGGGGGGGGGGAGAAAAGGAACAGGGTGGAGGAGGAGGAGGTGGAAAGGGAGGAGGTGGAAAATCTCTCACCCTCCACCCCGGGGGGGGGTATAAAAAAAAATTAAAAAAATTAAAAAAAAATGATAATAATCCAACAAAATGTTGAGAGTGAAGTGATGGAGGCTCAGTGCTC
>NW_028293048.1:0-1000 GCF_960531495.2 Zeus faber | reverse complement strand
TTGGAAGTTGTCTGTTTCTCTCCCAGTTTCGAGCTTAAGTGAAAAATCTGCAATGTGATTGGTTGCTGCCGTTGCTCTTGATACTGGAGTTGTTGCTGTTTCTCTTGTTTCCGCTGTTGTTGTTGCTGTTGTTGCTGCGGTTGTTGCTGTTGCTGCTGTTGTTGTTGCTGCTGTTTTTGGTACAGTTGTTGCTGTTGTTTCTGCTGTTGTTGTTGCTGTTGCTGTTGTTGTTGTTTTTTGTGGTTGTTGTTGTTGCTGTTGTTGTTGCTGCTGTTGTTGTTGTTTATGTTTTTGTTGCTGCTGTTGCTGTTGTTGTTGCTGTTTCTCTTGTTGCTGCTGTTGTTGTTGCTGTTGTCATTGTTGCTGTTGCTGCTGTTGCTGTTTCTCTTGTTGCTGCAGTTGTTGTTGTTGTTGTTGTTGTTGCTGTTGCTGCTGTTGCTCTTGTTGCTGTTGTCGTTGCTGTTTCTCTTGTTTCTGCTGTTGTTGTTGCCTTTGTTATTGCTGTTGTTGCAGTTGTGCTGTTGTTTCTGTTGTTTCTGTTGTTGCTCTTGTTGTTGCTGCTGTTAGTGTTGTTGTTGATGTTGTTTTTGTTGTTGATTCTGTTGCTGTTGTTGTTGTTTCTGTTGTTGTTGCTGCTGTTGCTCTTGTTGCTCTTGTTGTTTCTGATTCTCTTGTTTCTGCTATTGTTGTTTCAGTTGTTATTTCTGGTGCTGTTGTTGTTGTTGTTGTTGCCATTGTTGTTGCTGCTGTTGATGTTGTTGTTGTTGTTGTTGCTCTTGTTGTTTCTGTTTGTCTTGTTGCTGGTGTTGTTGCTATTCCTCTTGTTGTTGCTGCTGCTGCTGTTGTTGTTGCTGTTGCTGTTTCTCTTGTTGCCGTTGTTGTTTCTGTTGTTGGTGCTGCTGTTGTTTCTGAATTGTTGTTTTTGTTGTTGTTGCTGTTGTTGTTGTTGTTGCTGCTGATGTTGTTACTGTTGCTGCTGCTGTTGTTGATTCTGTTGTTG
>NW_028293049.1:30000-32500 GCF_960531495.2 Zeus faber | reverse complement strand
GCCCGAAGGCGGCCCATCCCCGGTCGGCGCACTTCCCGACGGGCTAGAGCCACGGGACCAAGTGCGTTCGGAAGCTCTCGTGGCCGCCGACGAACACGCACCGCTCTGTGTTTAATGCGCGGGTGACCAAACCCCGGTTCGGGGGCCCGAAGGCGGCCCATCCCCGGTCGGCGCACTTCCCGACGGGCTAGAGCCACGGGACCAAGTGCGTTCGGAAGCTCTCGTGGCCGCCGACGAACACGCACCGCTCTGTGTTTAATGCGCGGGTGACCAAACCCCGGTTCGGGGGCCCGAAGGCGGCCCATCCCCGGTCGGCGCACTTCCCGACGGGCTAGAGCCACGGGACCAAGTGCGTTCGGAAGCTCTCGTGGCCGCCGACGAACACGCACCGCTCTGTGTTTAATGCGCGGGTGACCAAACCCCGGTTCGGGGGCCCGAAGGCGGCCCATCCCCGGTCGGCGCACTTCCCGACGGGCTAGAGCCACGGGACCAAGTGCGTTCGGAAGCTCTCGTGGCCGCCGACGAACACGCACCGCTCTGTGTTTAATGCGCGGGTGACCAAACCCCGGTTCGGGGGCCCGAAGGCGGCCCATCCCCGGTCGGCGCACTTCCCGACGGGCTAGAGCCACGGGACCAAGTGCGTTCGGAAGCTCTCGTGGCCGCCGACGAACACGCACCGCTCTGTGTTTAATGCGCGGGTGACCAAACCCCGGTTCGGGGGCCCGAAGGCGGCCCATCCCCGGTCGGCGCACTTCCCGACGGGCTAGAGCCACGGGACCAAGTGCGTTCGGAAGCTCTCGTGGCCGCCGACGAACACGCACCGCTCTGTGTTTAATGCGCGGGTGACCAAACCCCGGTTCGGGGGCCCGAAGGCGGCCCATCCCCGGTCGGCGCACTTCCCGACGGGCTAGAGCCACGGGACCAAGTGCGTTCGGAAGCTCTCGTGGCCGCCGACGAACACGCACCGCTCTGTGTTTAATGCGCGGGTGACCAAACCCCGGTTCGGGGGCCCGAAGGCGGCCCATCCCCGGTCGGCGCACTTCCCGACGGGCTAGAGCCACGGGACCAAGTGCGTTCGGAAGCTCTCGTGGCCGCCGACGAACACGCACCGCTCTGTGTTTAATGCGCGGGTGACCAAACCCCGGTTCGGGGGCCCGAAGGCGGCCCATCCCCGGTCGGCGCACTTCCCGACGGGCTAGAGCCACGGGACCAAGTGCGTTCGGAAGCTCTCGTGGCCGCCGACGAACACGCACCGCTCTGTGTTTAATGCGCGGGTGACCAAACCCCGGTTCGGGGGCCCGAAGGCGGCCCATCCCCGGTCGGCGCACTTCCCGACGGGCTAGAGCCACGGGACCAAGTGCGTTCGGAAGCTCTCGTGGCCGCCGACGAACACGCACCGCTCTGTGTTTAGGAGGAGAAGGAGGAGGCCCCGCGCCGGGTGTGCGTGTCGGCTGAACCGAGGGAGATGGAGCAATTAACAGAATTGGATCGAAGCGGCGAAAATTTTCTAAGTCCGACGCTGGTCCCCAGATGACGGCGTACCCATCTTCAGGGCGACAACCAGGTAGGCGTGTTGGTTTCGCCTGGCCTAGGGCCCCCATGTAGACGGACATTTTGAAAAAACACTTCCTCACCGTATATAGGGAGACTGTGTTCCAAGTCCATTAAGCCAATGCAGAAGGCTGGGACCGAGGATGGAGGCGGTAGGCCGGGCACGAACTACACTTCCCGACGGGCTAGAGCCACGGGACCAAGGGCTTTCGGAACCTCTCGTGGCCGCCGACGAACACGCACCGCTATGGGTTTAATGCGCCGGTGACCAAACCCCGGTTCGGGGGCCCGAAGGCGGCCCATCCCCGGTCGGCGCACTTCCCGACGGGCTAGAGCCACGGGACCAAGTGCGTTCGGAAGCTCTCGTGGCCGCCGACGAACACGCCCTGCTCTGGGTTTAATGCGCCGTTGGCAAAGCCCCGGTCCGGGGCCCGGAAGGCGGCCGTGTCCGTGTCCGTGTCCGTGTCCGTGTCCGTGTCCGTGTCCCGTGTCCCGTGTCCCGAGTTCCGAGTTCCGAGTTCCGAGTTCCGAGTTCCGAGTTCCGAGTTCCGCGTCCGCGTCCGCGTCCGCGTCCCCGTCCCCGTTCGAACACATATCAATGGATTGAATCGGCGAGGATTTAATATTTTTATTTTTCCACAAGTCCGACGCAGAACCCCAGTTGCAGCCGTCCCCATCTTCAGGGCGACAATCAGGCAGGCGTGTTGGTTTCATCTGGCCTCGGGCACCCCCTGTAAACACTCACCTTACTAAAACACCTCCTCACCGTTTATAGGGAGCCAGAGTCCCAGAGGCACGGAGGCGATGCAACTGGATGGGAGCGGCGAGGATTTTTTCAAAGTCCGACGAAGAACACCAGTTGCAGCCGTCCCCATCTTCAGGGCGACAACCAGGTAGGCGTGTTGGTTTCGCCTGGCCTAGGGCCCCTATGTAAACGGCCATTTTGATA
>NW_028293049.1:2500-5000 GCF_960531495.2 Zeus faber | reverse complement strand
GAGCCACGGGACCAAGTGCGTTCGGAAGCTCTCGTGGCCGCCGACGAACACGCACCGCTCTGTGTTTAATGCGCGGGTGACCAAACCCCGGTTCGGGGGCCCGAAGGCGGCCCATCCCCGGTCGGCGCACTTCCCGACGGGCTAGAGCCACGGGACCAAGTGCGTTCGGAAGCTCTCGTGGCCGCCGACGAACACGCACCGCTCTGTGTTTAATGCGCGGGTGACCAAACCCCGGTTCGGGGGCCCGAAGGCGGCCCATCCCCGGTCGGCGCACTTCCCGACGGGCTAGAGCCACGGGACCAAGTGCGTTCGGAAGCTCTCGTGGCCGCCGACGAACACGCACCGCTCTGTGTTTAATGCGCGGGTGACCAAACCCCGGTTCGGGGGCCCGAAGGCGGCCCATCCCCGGTCGGCGCACTTCCCGACGGGCTAGAGCCACGGGACCAAGTGCGTTCGGAAGCTCTCGTGGCCGCCGACGAACACGCACCGCTCTGTGTTTAGGAGGAGAAGGAGGAGGCCCCGCGCCGGGTGTGCGTGTCGGCTGAACCGAGGGAGATGGAGCAATTAACAGAATTGGATCGAAGCGGCGAAAATTTTCTAAGTCCGACGCTGGTCCCCAGATGACGGCGTACCCATCTTCAGGGCGACAACCAGGTAGGCGTGTTGGTTTCGCCTGGCCTAGGGCCCCCATGTAGACGGACATTTTGAAAAAACACTTCCTCACCGTATATAGGGAGACTGTGTTCCAAGTCCATTAAGCCAATGCAGAAGGCTGGGACCGAGGATGGAGGCGGTAGGCCGGGCACGAACTACACTTCCCGACGGGCTAGAGCCACGGGACCAAGTGCGTTCGGAAGCTCTCGTGGCCGCCGACGAACACGCACCGCTCTGTGTTTAATGCGCGGGTGACCAAACCCCGGTTCGGGGGCCCGAAGGCGGCCCATCCCCGGTCGGCGCACTTCCCGACGGGCTAGAGCCACGGGACCAAGTGCGTTCGGAAGCTCTCGTGGCCGCCGACGAACACGCACCGCTCTGTGTTTAATGCGCGGGTGACCAAACCCCGGTTCGGGGGCCCGAAGGCGGCCCATCCCCGGTCGGCGCACTTCCCGACGGGCTAGAGCCACGGGACCAAGTGCGTTCGGAAGCTCTCGTGGCCGCCGACGAACACGCACCGCTCTGTGTTTAATGCGCGGGTGACCAAACCCCGGTTCGGGGGCCCGAAGGCGGCCCATCCCCGGTCGGCGCACTTCCCGACGGGCTAGAGCCACGGGACCAAGTGCGTTCGGCAGCTCTCGTGGCCGCCGACGAACACGCACCGCTCTGTGTTTAATGCGCGGGTGACCAAACCCCGGTTCGGGGGCCCGAAGGCGGCCCATCCCCGGTCGGCGCACTTCCCGACGGGCTAGAGCCACGGGACCAAGTGCGTTCGGAAGCTCTCGTGGCCGCCGACGAACACGCACCGCTCTGTGTTTAATGCGCGGGTGACCAAACCCCGGTTCGGGGGCCCGAAGGCGGCCCATCCCCGGTCGGCGCACTTCCCGACGGGCTAGAGCCACGGGACCAAGTGCGTTCGGAAGCTCTCGTGGCCGCCGACGAACACGCACCGCTCTGTGTTTAATGCGCGGGTGACCAAACCCCGGTTCGGGGGCCCGAAGGCGGCCCATCCCCGGTCGGCGCACTTCCCGACGGGCTAGAGCCACGGGACCAAGTGCGTTCGGCAGCTCTCGTGGCCGCCGACGAACACGCACCGCTCTGTGTTTAATGCGCGGGTGACCAAACCCCGGTTCGGGGGCCCGAAGGCGGCCCATCCCCGGTCGGCGCACTTCCCGACGGGCTAGAGCCACGGGACCAAGTGCGTTCGGAAGCTCTCGTGGCCGCCGACGAACACGCACCGCTCTGTGTTTAATGCGCGGGTGACCAAACCCCGGTTCGGGGGCCCGAAGGCGGCCCATCCCCGGTCGGCGCACTTCCCGACGGGCTAGAGCCACGGGACCAAGTGCGTTCGGAAGCTCTCGTGGCCGCCGACGAACACGCACCGCTCTGTGTTTAGGAGGAGAAGGAGGAGGCCCCGCGCCGGGTGTGCGTGTCGGCTGAACCGAGGGAGATGGAGCAATTAACAGAATTGGATCGAAGCGGCGAAAATTTTCTAAGTCCGACGCTGGTCCCCAGATGACGGCGTACCCATCTTCAGGGCGACAACCAGGTAGGCGTGTTGGTTTCGCCTGGCCTAGGGCCCCCATGTAGACGGACATTTTGAAAAAACACTTCCTCACCGTATATAGGGAGACTGTGTTCCAAGTCCATTAAGCCAATGCAGAAGGCTGGGACCGAGGATGGAGGCGGTAGGCCGGGCACGAACTACACTTCCCGACGGGCTAGAGCCACGGGACCAAGGGCTTTCGGAACCTCTCGTGGCCGCCGACGAACACGCACCGCTATGGGTTTAATGCGCCGGTGACCAAACCCCGGTTCGGGGGCCCGAAGGCGGCCCATCCCCGGT